>NC_140919.1:7835888-7915888 GCF_045865225.1 Trachurus japonicus | reverse complement strand
CTTCATTCTCTCCTCCTTTACTCCCTCCTTCCTTTAACATGTCTGGGAAACTTCAGTCCGTCCAGGAACGAGTGGAAGGAAGTGAGGAACGACTGATTTAAACCAGGAAGTATCAGACTGATAAAAAGCTGCTTTAGTCCTGCAGCTCATTAGTCATAATGATGATAATAATAATAACTTTAATAACAGTTGATTAATAATAATAATGATGATAATAATAATAATAATTCAGGGAGTTAAATTTAAGACTTTAACGCTCATTTATCTTCAGTTTTATCAATAAAAACAGATGTTGAGTTTAAACACCAGAGGAGAATAAAGTGAAACAGAGTAGATGAAGATGATGTAATAACAGTCTCACTAAGGATCAGAAACAGAAACTCAGACGTTTTCTATTTTTATTATTTTATTTATTTATTTAATATTATTATAATGAGGGGTGATGATGTCATCAGTGTGACATCATAAACAAGACGTCTGACAAAGTTTAAACCTGAAGATGAACTCAGGTTCCTCCTCTTCATCATCTCCTCTTCTTCATCATCTCCTCTTCTTCCTCCTCCTCTTCCTCCTCCTCTTCATCATCTCCTCTTCCTCCTCCTCCTCCTCCTCTTCCTCTTCCTCTTACTCCTCCTCTTCCTCCTCCTCTTCATCATCTCCTCTTCTTCATCTCCTCTTCCTCTTCCTCCTCCTGTGCCTTCTCCTCCTCTTCATCATCTCCTCTTCCTCCTCCTCCTCTCTTCCTCCTTCTCCTCCTCCTCTTCCTCCTCTTCTTCCTCCTACTTCTCATCCTCTTCCTCATCCTCCTCCTCCTCTTCCCCTCTCTTCCTCTTCCTCCTCTGCCTTCTCCTCTTCTTCATCATCTCCTCTTCCTCCTCTTTTTCTTCTTCCTTTGACCTCCTCTTCCCCCTCTTCCTCCTTCTCCTCCTCTTCATCCTTTCCCTCCTTCTCTTCTTACTCCTACTTCTCTTCCTCTTCCTCCTCCTTCTTTCCCTCCGTCTCTCCCTCCTCTTCCTCCTCCTCCTTCTTTCCCTCCGTCTCTTCCTCCTCTTCCTCCTCCTCCTTCTTTCCCGTCTCTTCTTCCTCTTCCTCCTCTTCCTCCTCTTCCTGTAGGTTTTTATCCTTTAGACCCTGTAACAACAGGAAGTCAGTAGAAACTTCTCCCCTCGTGTCCAAGAACAAAGCTCAGACTGAACCATCTGTCCTACACCAACTCTTCTCCTCCTCTTCATCGCTCCATCTGTCCTACACCAACTCTTCTCCTCCTCTCCATCGCTCCATCTGTCCTACCTCTATCCACTCTGTCTTTACCTTTTCTCTGGTGTCCATTTGTTCCAAATTGGAACTTTTTGAAATGGATAAAAACTGAAACAAGTATATAGTTTAAATTCACCAGTACCAAGTAATTTTGCCTCATTAAAGGACAATTCCAGGCGAATTCAACTTTTCATATCATTTTAGGTCTAAAAGAATGAATCTGAAGATTTTCAGTTTAATCGCTCCTGTTTTGCGGTAGTTGTGTCTGTCCCCGCGTCGCCACGGCAGCAATGAATGGGAGTGGATGTAAGTTCTGCTGTTTAGGCTGTTTACATCCCTCAAAGCCGCCATTTTTTTCCACAGACAGCATCAGATGGAGACTCAAACATGCACCGAGAAGTTTATTTACTTCAACAAGCCGACATGTTTGTAAAAGTAGATCTAATTCAAAGTCTCCCGGAGTCTCGCGCGAGCCCGAAGTTGCAGTGCTCGGTGTGTTCAGGCGCAGTCGGAGCTACCGCTTGTATCATAAACACAGGAATATTAACTCTGGACTTGCTTGAAGTGTACATTTTTTTCCACAGACAGCGTCAGGTGGCTAATCAAAGATGCGCCGAGAAGTTTTTTTTACTTGAAGCAAGTAAAGAGTTGATATTCCTGTGTTTATGACACAAACGGTAGCTTTTCCCACTGCACCTGAACACACCGAGCACGGCAACTGGGTCTCGCGCGAGACTCCGGGAGACTTTGAATTAGATCTAGTTTTACAAACATGTCGACTTGCTTGAAGTAAATAAACTTCTCGGTGCATGTTTGAGTCTCCATCTGACGCTGTCTGTGGAAAAAAGTTGCGTCTTTGAGGGCTGTAAACAGCCTAAACAGAAGAACTTACATCCACTCCCATTCATTGCTGCCGTGGCGATGCGGGGACAGATACAACTACCGCAAAACAGGAGCAATTAAACTGAAAATCTTCAGATTCATTCTTTTAGACCTAAAATGATATGAAAATACACCCCTGAGTTGAATTCGCCTGGAATTGTCCTTTAAGAAACAGCTCTTGTTGGTCAATTGCAATCTGAAAATATACATCGCCACTGAATTTGAGCAAAATCTATTTTCTCCAGTGTGTCATTTCTGTTTCAGTAAAGTCATTTCCCTACTGATTTAAAGAGGCAAGTATTTTCTGAATCAGTAGACGTTTATTTAACTGGCTCATCAGTCCTAAAAGCACTGGAGAACAAAGCTCAGACTGAACCATCAAACTTTCCCCTGATGGGACATCAACTCTTCTCCTCCTCCTCTTCATCCTTCTTCTTCTTCTTCCTCCTCCTTCTTTCCCTCCGTCTCTTCTTCCTCCTCCATCCATCCATCCATCCATCATGCTGTAAGGTCGACGTTCAGGCGTCTGACTCATTTGAATGGTTCTGGTCTCGGTGTCTGTGTGACACCGACTCGTCCTCGTCGCTGCTGCTGCTTGAACCGGATGCAAATCTGGTCTAAAGAGAGGAAACCTGAGACGGCGTGAGGACGGAGGAAATGAAGCCAAGAGGCTCCGAGCGAGAAAGAGAGGATGCAAATGCTTGTTGAGACAGGGACGGACGGAGAGACGGATGGAGGGATGGAGAGACGGAGAGGTAGACGGTCGGATTAAAGGGTCAGGTGACAGTGTGACTTTTTGGCGCTGCTGGATTTGCATTGATGGATCTTCTTTCCATGGCGATGTCATGTGTCGCATCACGCCCCGCTCATTAATCAAATCACAGCCCGGATCGCTCCGTCGCTCCGTCTCTCCGTCCGTCTCTCCGTCTCTCCATCTCTCCGTCTCTCCATCTGTTCTCTCTCACACCTGAGCGACGTCTTGACAGGTGGGGGCCGCTGAGCTGTCAGCCAATCAGCATTTAGATCAGCGGCCGTTCTGAAATAGAGACATCAAAACTACTAGATCTGTGTGTGTGTGTGTGTGTGTGTGTGTGTGTGTGTGTGTGTGTGTGTGTGTGTGTGGAAATAATTAAGAAAACAAAAGTCTCATCAAAGAAAAGAACAAACGCTCTTGTTGATGTGGAGAAGAAACATGACACGGGACACACACATACACACACACACACACACACACACACACACACACACACACACATGTAAATTGTTGCTGCGTCAGAAAATCACATCGTTTGATTTTGTCTTTGATAAAAACATCGGATGACTCGTTACATTAATTAATCACAGGTCTGTATTTTATCGTGTTGTTACATCTGTTTAACATGTGACATAATTCAGTACAATAACACACACACACACACACACACACACACACACACACACACACACACACACACGTCTTACTGTAGGAATTCATTTATTATCAGAATTAGTAATTAGGTTTTAACAAGAAAGAAACAAGCTGGTGACATTTAAAACTACGCCTTAAAAACAAAGTGGGCCTGAAAAAAAAAATCTCAATAAAATGTGACATAATTCACTACGATAACACAATAACACACACACACACACACACACACACACACACACACACACACACACAGACACACTAGTGTTTGTGTAGATGTACAAACGGCCCGGCGGCCTGCAGCCGACTCGCCCTCGCTGCGCTGGTTTTGCATACGTCTGCTCCGCCGCTCGCTTTATGAAAACAACAGCAAAGAAATTCACTTTCACATGAGTGTTTTTCTTTTTTTTTATTTGTGTGTGTGTGTGTGTGTGTGTTTCACCTGCTGCTGTCACTCACACGCCGAGCGTCAGCGCCGCCGGCAACGACGACGCTGTTGTTGTTGTTGTTGTCGTTCGTGCAGATTAAATATCAAATTTGTTTCACAATGAAGCAGCAAATGAGAATAAAATCAGTCACAGAGGAGAAATACAGTTTATAAAAACACATTTTATATGTTTAACGGCCGATTTGAAGAGAGTTCATTTTGAGGTAAAATAAGTTTATTTAGCTTAATTTACTTAACAATCACCTTTAAACTTAAAGCTCCATACAGTATAAAGGTAGATGTTTGTATTAAAGCTCCATACAGTATAAAGGTAGATGTTTGTGTTAAAGCTCCATACAGTATAAAGGTAGATGTTTGTGTTAAAGCTCCATACAGTATAAAGGTAGATGTTTGTGTTAAAGCTCCATACAGTATAAAGGTAGATGTTTGTGTTAAAGCTCCATACAGTATAAAGGTAGATGTTTGTGTTAAAGCTCCATACAGTATAAAGGTAGATGTTTGTATTAAAGCTCCATACAGTATAAAGGTAGATGTTTGTGTTAGTATAAACCTGGACCCACCATCCATCCAACAACTTTGCAGGATTTAGTTTCTCTGAGTGTTTTATTCTGAAATCTGCTCTATTTTTTATTCGATCACTCAGAAAACAGTCAGCCAATCAGAAGAGAGGCTCAGAGCCTCCTTGTTTTGGGTTTTTGGTTCTTAAACCCACAAATATTTTTTCTTATGGATCAACATTTCTAATATAGAGCTGTTAAATCTGGTAAAACTGATCAGTTCTGATCCTTTTTCAATATGTTTCTGTTTCAAATTCATTGATTAGAGCTTTAACACAAACTGGCACGTTAAACTTTTTATTTGATTTTATTTTCAGTGTATTGTAGCAGAGTTAGCGTGAGTCTAACTTACATCTGTAGTTCAAAACTTATGTCCACGTCCACTCAAACACACACATTTACAACAAACTGCCTGTGTGTGTGTGTGTGTGTGTGTGTGTGTCAGACTGTCAGACATCAGCGGTTTCTCTTCACGTATCGTCTTCTGCCAGGACGTGATCTCCAACACGTTTCACGCCAACTCGTCTTCGCTGTCAGCGTGTCTATGTCTATGTCTGTGTCAGTGTCTGTGTGTGGGTCTGTCTGTCTGTGTCTGTGTGTGTGTGTGTGTGTGTCTGTCTGGGGGGGCCCTCGGCCTCGGCCTTGATTGACAGCGCGACGTGACCTCACCATGTGACGGCACCTGTTGCAGCAGCAGCAGCAGCGACTCTGTATCTGTCACAGAGACGGTTCAGGGGGGAAAAGTAAAAAGACTTTACTACAAATAGTGGCGACCCCCCAAACCGAACCGTATAAATAAAGTTGCAGTTGAAGATATTATATTTATATATACACACACCCAGGGGCAAAATCCCAGTTTTTTGGAAAGCGTTGTAAAAGGTTTGACAGCAGAAATGATCTCTAGGAACTTGAAGGATTAAAACCTGGGTGGACAACCTGGTCAACTAGCTGCTGGAAAGATACAGGGGACAAAACCCCTTTCTGGGGTCATTTGGCTGCCGGCGAAATGATGTAAATGCAAATATTTAGGTACTACAATGGCATAAATAGTCATACAACTATAACATTTGGCAGAGAGTATCTTGACACATAGGGGGAGGCAGGAAAAAAACATTCTGGGGTTTGTTGCAACTCAATTTTAAGATATCACCCTCAACATCCCAAAAAAGTACTGTTCGCCTGACAAATTCTCATGAAAATTATTATTTTTCAGCACTTTATGGAGAATATCTATGCTTAACATGTATATAGAAAACGTCCTTCATTCATAAGCTTCCATTTGAGTCCAAGATATCCTTTCTATCTCCAAAGCTCCACTTGCTGTGGCCAACGGTCTTCTCTATCTATCTGTTCATTTTGGGGAGACCAGAAATAGAATGGTTTCTGATCATGTCAGTTAACATGTAGCTAGTTTTTCACAACAGGTGTTGCATTGTTTGGAGACAGCCTGTAGCTTTCCAGTAGCTAGTAGAAAGGCTATCTGGGACTCAAATGGAAGCTTATGAATTAAGGAAGTTTTCTATATACATGTTAGGCATAAATATTCTCCATAAAGTGCTGAAAAATAATAATTTTCATTAGAATTTGTCAGGCGAACAGTACTTTTTTGGGATGTTGAGGGTGATATCTTCAGCAAAATGACCCCAGAAAGGGGTTTTGTCCCCTGTAGCTTTCTAGCTGCTAGTTGACCAGGTTGTCCACCCAGGTTTTAATCCTTCAAGTTCCTAGATATCATTTCTGCTGTCAAACCTTTTACAACGCTAAAAACGTGTCTGTTTTTTTGCTTTGCCCCCTGGGTAATATATATATTTTTTGGTAGAAACGACAGAGCTGCGGCTGCAGGGTGAAGCTGCTCTGAGAGGTGAAGGGCTTTCAGGCCCTCGGGGGGGGAGGAGGGGGGAGGTAAAGGCCTCGCTCAGACGTCTGTGAGTCTGACGACAGAGGGAAATGAAGGACAGGTTTGTGTAATGGTCTCAGCCCCCCCTCACCCCCCCACTCTGAAGGTCGTGCAGCATTGTTGCCGGGCGGAGCGGAGCGGGGCAGAGCGGAGGGGGGGTCTGGGAGGTTGAGGGGGGGTCTGGGAGGTTTCTCTGCAGGACTAATGAAACTCAGAGCTTCACGTTAATGATCTAAACGACTGCACCCAAACACTCAGCGTCTCTTTCCGCTGCTTTCAGCCTCCTCTCCGTCCTCCTCCACCTTTTATTCCAACCTTTGATGTCCGCCTTGTTTTCTTTGTCTCCGCCCCCCCTCCTCCTCCTCGCCGTCCGACCCCCCCGACCCCCCCTCCACCTCCTTTTCATTCCTTTATGTTACGCGGCTGTCACTCATCTATTAAGGCAACGGAGGAAACAAGGAGAACATTCAGAGAGTGGATTGCGCTGCGTGCTCTTTATTTCTCTTGGAAGCACTTGAACTTGGGATTTCA
The DNA here is from genome assembly GCF_045865225.1 of Trachurus japonicus. NCBI lineage: Eukaryota > Metazoa > Chordata > Actinopteri > Carangiformes > Carangidae > Trachurus > Trachurus japonicus. The sequence continues at coordinate 7,908,911 of NC_140919.1, read as the reverse complement.
CCCGGTCGACTCATTCAGGCAGCGGCAGACACTTTATTTTTATTTTATTTTATTGTGGCCATTGTCGCAGGATTACAAACATATTTGTTTTGTATAATCCTCCATTTATAATCCCCCTATAGTGAAGTTTGATGCTTCTATACAGCTGTTTCACATCGGCTTCTTTCTTACCCTTGTAGGAGAAATAAAAACATTTATTAATAATAACAATAAAAAGATATTGTTGCACTTACCTGCACACATTTTTCTTCTTTTCTTTTTAATAATATTTGTCCAGTCCACAATGGAGCTGAATGAGATTGTGGTTTCTAGTGAAGGTCTATGACACTGGAACAGATTCAGACATTTTACATGTAAATATCTGACAAATAAAAGTAAAAAAATATATATATATATACTGTATATATTTTATAAATTGAGCAAAAAGATTCAAATGAAAAATATAATGTTGATTTTAAGATTTTGGTTTTGGATCTTAAAACGAACACGGACACAGAGTCAGGCCTGAAAACAGGGAGATTTCTTATTATTGAAGAATAAAACAAAAAACAAAACATTTTTTATTTACTTAAATGTTCATTGACCTTTATTTAAATATATTGAGGTATAGAAACCTCGTTTACAATATAGACGAGAAAAAAGAGCATATTGCATGTATACGTATATAAAATATACATTCAGGATACACAAATGACATGTCTAAGTAGATTAGTAAAAGTAATAAAATATCAAATCAGAAACAAACTAAAAACCGTTTTAAATTTACGACTGAAAAGAAGAACGTTCATAGAATTAGACGGTTTCTGTAAATGAAAGGATCTAATATGAATCACAGAACGTCCACCACCGATCAGAAATAAATCAATCTTGAAAAAAAAAAAATGTTCATTTTCAGTTCATAATTTTTTCATTCAGATAAAAAAAAGCGATTTGATGTATTAACAGCTTCCAAATATAGAAATATAAATATATGTTGGACGTTTTAGGTTGAATATGAAGTGAAGTAGCAGCCTCTCTATAAATAGTATGTAATAGATTATGTGTATATAATCAGGTGGGGGGGGCAGCTCCTTTAAGACGCTCTGATTGTGTTTGGTTGCAGCTGCATTGGATATGTGAGCTCAGGTGTGTGTGTGTGTGTGTGTGTGTGTGTGTGTGTGTGTGTGTGTGTGTGTGTGTGTGTGTGTGACTACAGCCTACATATGAGGGGCTGCTGGACCCTCGACTGGTGTTAGCTTTGTGCAGTCGTGACGGTTCAGGTTTGGATGAGTGGCTCAGAGGTGGAGTGTGTTATTGACAAGTCCCCACAGATGTAGTACAACTCAGTGTGTGTGTGTGTGTGTGTGTGTGTGTGTGTGTGTGTGTGTGTGTGGCCTGTTGATTGGCCCTGATTAACAGACTTTCAGGTACTTGAAGCTGCTGCTGCTCTAATGCAGCATCTTGAGCTGGTTATTTCCAGTCGTTCCACTCCCACAGTGCAGCAGCAGCAGCAGCAGCAGCAGCAGCAGCAGCAGCAGCAGCAGCAGCAGCAGGGTGAGGCCACTGAGGCTGTGATGAGCAGCTTATACACTATTATTACTACTGGATATACCACCAATAAGAGTGTGTGTGTCTGTGTATGTGTGTGTCTGTGTATGTGCATGTGTGTGTGTGTGTGTATGTGCATGTGTGTGTGTGTGTGTGTGTGTGTGTGTGTGTCCAGTCTCAGTCTGTGAGAGTTTTAATTGAATCTCAGAATCGTCACGTGTCCAGAGGAACCACTGATAAATGAATTACTGTATGTATCGGTCACATGACGACCCACGGCCGTCTGACCTTGGTGTCCAGGGAACACGCAGAGGAGAGACTTTTAAAGGGATAGTTCACCCAAAATTCAAATTTCAATTCTCATTATCTCCTCCACCCTCATGTGGACTAAGGGCTGGGAGAAGTTTCAGAGTCCTCCGTGGCTTCTCTGAGTTACAGGGGGTCTCGGCGTAGCAGTGCATGTCCATATGACGGTTTCAAATGGATACCAACTGTCTTCGTAACAAAAAGACACACCAAAAAACATCCAAATACCTCCATGCTGCTCGTATATAATGTCCCTCTTGTATTGAAGCCCCGAAATGCGAAATTGTTCCACCAGTGACACAGGCAAAGCAGTGATCTGAGATACTGGGAGCCGCCGCTACAAACAAGCTTAAAATATAGACTTATTTAATTTTTTTCGGAACAATTTCACATGTCGGGGCTTCAATACAAGAGGGACATTACATACGAGCAGCATGGAGGTATCTGGATGTTTTTTGGTGTGTCTTTTTGTTACGAAGACAGTTGGTATCCATTTGCAACCGTCATATGGACATGCACTGCTACGCCGAGACCCCCTGTAACTCAGAGAAGCCACGGAGGACTCTGAAACTTTCAATTTTGGGTGAACTATCCCTTTAATAATAATAATAATAATAATAATAATAATAATCATAATAATTCATAATAATAATAATGTGTGTGTGTGTGTGTGTGTGTGTGTGTGTGTGTGTGTGTGTTGCAGTCAAGCTGAGCAACCAGGACTCGTACAACAACTTCACCAACAACAACATGGGGAACCCCCGTCTGTCTCCGCTGCCCAGCCTCACCGTGGTGCTGCCGCTGGCCCAGATCAAACAGCCCATGACCCTGGGAACCATCACCAAGCGCTCCGGGTAGGCCGCACACACACACACACACACACACACACACACACACACACACACACACACACTGACCTATATTTCTGTGCTTATACGTCTGAGTTATCTTTGCTCTGACTGACTCCATAATGAAGCGTTTATAACCGGTGTATAAGTAAGGGATAATGTATAGTTCGGAGGTTGTTATGGAGAAATAAACCCCGACAGGTTGTATGGAACCCCGACGCGAAGCGGAGGGGTTTCATTCAACATGAAGGGGTTTATTTCTCCATAACAACCGACCAACTATACATTATCCCGCTTATTACACGGTTTACGAGTGAAATAATTAATTTGAAACATAATTCTGATCAAAATACGACTTTCATTGATTTAAAATTGCATAATTTAGCGAATCTGCAAGACCGGTCACTTCCGCTGTTTTGCCGAGCCTCCTCCCGTTCGTGCATTTGAAGCCTTTGATAATCAATCAGTGGATCGATGGATTACCATACACGTGTTAAAATATGTGTATTGTGTGTAGTCGTATCTGTCATAAACAAGAGATTAACTTTACTGTTTACGGGGTGCGTTTGTGTCGCGGAGCCGCGGAGTCGCGGTCCGACCGAGACGAGAGGAGAGCTGACACCGGGTCAGAGGCTCTGATCAGCAGGTTTGGTTTCCAGCAGCGATGTGGAAGGAGCCTCCACTCTCCTTGTAACAAGTTACAAGTCATTTATCTAACATCACTATTAGTTTGAAGCTGTTTAATGACGATAAAAATGAAACACAAGGTAAATATCCTGCATAGTTTCTCTTTTCTCTGCTGCGCTGATCAGAGCGCCGTCCCTAGCAACGGTCTGTTATACTTGACGACGGTCCGTTATACAGAAATAACAGACCGCAGAACGCAGCGCTGGACCAATCAGAGAGCAGCATTCAATAGAGCCGTGTAATAAACATATATATTGAGTCTTTATTAACATTTTTATCAGCAGTTCTAACTCATAAACATCTCAACATGTTAAAAAAAACATTTATTAACCCTTTATACACCTGCACACACCGTCCACAGGTCAGTTCATCGTCGGGACAATGCATATTAATGGACAGCGAGTGCTAGAGTTCCCACAGTAAATACACCGGATTTAGCACATGTGCTAAATTACATCTGTAGTCCCCAAAACAATACAACAAATTAACATAAAAAGTCCAAAAAGACAGAAATATTAAAATATTAATAAGGTCCAGTGAACACAGCTTCAAAGTGATGGGGTGGGAGTGTGGAAACCTGCAAAAACTAAACAAAACAAAACAATAAACATGGAAATTCAGTCATCTGGAGGAAAATATATCAAGATTTTATTATCAGATCAAAAACTATCAACTCAATCTCTACTTACTTAATTTCTTCTGGAGCTTTCATCCAGATGTCTTTGCCTCTGTAAAACAGATGGTTGTGCTTTATTAATGATGGATAAACACCAATCAGATCAATGGACACTGGAATTAGTAGAATTTATCCCATGCAGAAGCTGAACGGAGCTAAAATAATGTGTTTAATCACTTTAAAATATGAGCAAGTAACGAAAATACAGGAGATAGAGGAGCAGCAGCAGGAGGAGGAGGAGGAGGAGGAGGAAGGTGAACCTCCTTGAATATTTGAATATTTGAATTTTGGATTTGTTTGATGGAGTTTCCCACAGTTGTTAACGCCAGCGTCTGATTTGCTGCTGTCCTCCATTAATCACACTGTAAAAACAAAATAGCCAGTGGATGGTGTCTCACACACACACACACACACACACACACACACACAAACACACACACACACACGTCCTCCCTGTCACGCATCCACATCCAGCTGTTGCTCCTCGACTCCTTTTGTCTCAGGGCCGCCCTCGGACTTTGCATAAACGACTGAAGCAGAGCGACACGGACTGAAACTCTTCACCTCCACAGGAACAACACAAACACAAACACAAACAGAAATAAAAACTATATTTAACGAGGAGTTAAAAGTCCTGGAGGCTTCTGTCGTCTCACTTCACCTCCGACCCCCATCCCTCCATCCTCCTCCGTGTCTCTTGGATCTTCCTTCGCTCTGCAGTGAAATCCTGTAGTTTTAAGAGCATTGGTGAATCCAGGTGCATTTACATACAGAACAGGTGGCTCCACAAATATCTGGGCGCATTTTAATATTTTCATTTAAATGAAATTTTCATGCCCTGTTTGAATAGGAAATGCTATAATAATGATCGGAGCAGCTGCTGACAGGGTTTTATCTGCTGTGATGTGTGATGAGAGGATGAAAACACGGTGCAGCTGCTGCAGGAGTTGTAGCTGTAGCAGTTTAGTTGTAGCTGCAGCTGCTGTAGCTGCTGCTGTGGTTGAGGTGGAGTCATTATGAGTTGATTTGTCTTGTAAACGTTGTTGTTGCTGATGAGCTGCTCTGGTGTATTTATGAAGATGACCTGGTACCTGTGGTTTTGCATCTGGTTTTGCAGTTGTAATATTTAACGTCACACAAAGTCGAGGCCACGACCGGAGATCTTCACTTTCATCCTCACATTTTTCATTTGTTTCTTCAGTTCAATTTAGTTTAGTCAATCAATGATTTCATTGATTGATTCAAGTTTTGACACATTTAAAGCGATAGTTCAACATCTTGGCAAATTTGCCTATTGCCATTAGGAGTAGGTTCGTTACCTTTAAGTGTCACTGCAGGGTGTTTTTAGATCGGCGGGGCAGAGACGTGAGCTGGTCAGCTAACGCAACAGAGGCACGTGTGAGCAGCTCGCGTCTCTGCCCCGCCGCTCTAAAAATAGCTTGCACCGACAATTAAAGGTAATGAACCTACTCCTAAAACTATAGGGATTATGGCAATAGGCGAATTTCCCAAAACTACCCCTTTAATGATGGAATATAAAGATGTTTTGCTCCAAAATAAGATAAAAATCTTTAAAAAACCTTAGCAAAAGTGTCTTTAAAATTTTGAGACGTCATAGACGTTAAACATGAGAAACAATACATTTTATATGACTGAATTAATTTAGAATTAATTTAGATGGACTTAATTCATCCATCCATCCATCCATCACGTAGGAATGTAAATTCACCTTTCAACTCAGCTCCTTCTTCACCACGATGGACCGATACAATGACTGCATTACTGTCAATCTCACGTTCCATCCTTCCCTCACTTGTGAACAAGACCCCAAGATACTTACACTCCTCCACCTGAGGCAGGAACTCTCCCCCGACCTGGAGGGGACAAGCCACCTTTTTCCGGTGGAGAACCATGGCCTCGGACTTAGAGGTGCTGATTCTCATCCCAGCTGCTTCACACTCGGCTGCAAACCGCTCCAATGTATGCTGAAGGTCCTGGCTCGAGGGGGCCAACAAGATCACATCATCCGCGAAAAGCAGAGATGAGATCCAGTGGCTTCAGAACCGTACCCCTTGGCTGCGTCTAGAAATTCTGTCCATAAAGATAATGAACAGAACCGGTGACAAAGGGCAGTCCTGCCAGAATCCAACATGCACTGGGAACAGGTCTAACTTACTGCCGGTGTCGGTACCAAATGTGTCCGGGCTCCCAGATTTGTCCGGGGCCGTGACTGGCGATGACGTGGCACATCGTGATTGGTCGTGAGGATTTATAAAAGTTGTAAGTAGACGAAAGTGAGCTATTTATATTTTCTTATGATAACATTAAACATTTACACAACTAACAGTGACGAAAATTATTAAAATACTGTAATTAGCGGGGGCGTCCACGAACATTTGTTTGTCGTTGCCTAGGAGATCTGTGCCAAATCTGGCGAGAGTGTGTTGTTGAGCCAGAGACAGGTCTGGAACAAAGTTCATTTTCTCCTGAATTGTCCGTCTGAAAATCGCCATTTTGGTGTCAAACTGTTCAGAAGAAGAGATGTGGTTTGTGACAGATGAGTCTAATATTTACTATGGGGCCAAGTGACTAACTTCGCCAACGTCCGCAGTAGCATCCAAGTAATTGCATTACGCCACCACGACCAATCACGATGTGCCACGTCATCGCCAGTCGCGGGCCCGGACACATCTGGCAGCCCGGACACATTTGGTACCTACACCGGCCATGTGAACCAAGCTCCTGCTCCAGTCGTACAGGGACCGTACAGCCCTCAGCAGAGGGCCTCCGACCTCAAACTCCCGAAGCTCCTCCCACAGAACGCCATGAGGGACAAGGTTGAATGCCTCCTTCAGGTCCATGAACCCTCAAGCACCCTGTGCAGGATGTAGAACTGGTCCAGCGTTCCACGTCGGGACAAAAACCGCATTGTTCTTCCTGAATCTGAGGTTTGACTATCGGCAAAGAATCGGAAAAGAAGGGCCACCACCCCGGTCTGTCGGTCCAGAGGCACTGTCCCCAATAGAGATGCGCGGATAGGCAATTATTTCATCCGCAACCGCATCACAAAAGTCGTCATCCACCCGCCATCCACCCGAACCAACGTTTTTTCAAAACCACACCCGCCCGCCATCCGCCCGTTGTTGTAGGCCAATATCTAATATGGATGAGGGGGGTCGGGCCGTCTGAGTTTCACTTCTGCCGCGCGCTGCTGTCATGCAGTGTGCGCCCCTCTCTCTCTCTCTCTCTCTCTCTCTCTCTCTCTCTCTCTCTCTACCAATAACGGGAACAGAGCGCTATGCGGAGATGAACGGAACGAGCCAAAAGCTGAAAATCTATTCCTGACGTCCGCGGTCGATATAAAGTGGATATGTTTCATTCATCCATGTTTTGACAGACAAGTGATAATGAGTTGCGCCGCACCGACAGCCATGTGGCTCAGCAGCCAGGTGACGCACACAGCGCAGCAACATGTGCAGACTGCTGCAGCTGCAGCAGCACGTCAAAGGGACACCGCCGAAAATAAAATAAATAGATTACACATAGTTTTTGAATTGTTTTTGCGCATGTTTTCATCCATAAAATGACCAAAAATGAACACTAGCGGATTTCTTGATCACTATAACGAATTATTTAAACAGCATTTGTATAGAAATGATTCCGTCCCAAGCCTTTTGATCCATAAGCGGTTGATTAGGCTACTATATCCGTGATCACTATAAGTGGTTTCCACTGTATTGTCATTTCCATGAAGAAAGTGTTGACTGGTGTTGCCAATGCCCTCAGATCAGGAGTGCGTTCCTCACAAAATGAATAAGGTGTTGCCATCTCTCATGCACAGACACCAGTGGGCAATTACTGCAGTGCCTGATGAAAATTTGACTGTTTCAAAGAGTGCTGCTCATTTTTCGTATGTGGGTAACAATATTTAACTATGTATATATTTTCCCTAATTGGTTCAACCGCCACCCGCCCGAATCTAATTAAAATATATTTTTTCGTCATGTCACCCGCCCGACCCGCGGTTTATCCGCGGACTCCGCGGTTGTGTCCGCAAACCGCGCATCTCTAGTCCCCAACCACCACGCGATGCTGCAGAGGAAGGTCAACCAAGACGGCCCCACAACATCCAGAGACTTGAGGTACTCAGATATCTCTTTTCCACCAAACTGGTTCCAGTGCTAGTTCGGTGCTTAACTGGTTCAACTCTGGTGCCTCCAAAGAACCACTTTGCTTTTCCACTGGTCAGGAGCCAAGTCAGAGCCACGCTCCCCATCCAGGAGCTGCTCCTGTCTTTGCTGCCTGCTACAGTTATTTTTATTTATTTATTTTGCCTGCTACAGTTATAAACTGACCTGAAAATTAAAACCCGGTCCGACCTGCGGGTGTTGAACACCGGACCCGACGTGGAAGCACAGACTAGGCTTTTAATTAACGATAACTCTAAACCCGGCTGAAAAAAATTAAGGAAAAAGCAGCCGTCTTCGCTGTAATCGCTGCGACCGGTAACTACGTTTTGACGGCGATATGTTTTGATATGAGCGAGCGTTAGCTGCTGTTAGCCACTGCCTGTAGCTCAGCTAGTTAGCTTCAACTGTATTTACATCGATAAACAAACTTAATACGTAGCGATAACGTGTCTGTATATCTTAGCGCTGGTCTTGTTGCTAAGCTAACCCTGCTGCCAGCTCCTGGAAGAACCGGTTCTTAGCTCTGGCCCAACAAGAAGTTGGTGCTGGTCTGGAACCAGTTCTAAGAACCAAGAACCGGTGCTTAGGCAGTGGAAAAGCAAAGAGCCGGTGCTAAGCAGGAACTAGCTCCGAACCAGCACCAGAACCAGCTCGGTGGAAAAGGGGTAACAGTGAATCTCATCCACCCCCGGTGCCTTGCCACTGAGGAGCTTCTGGACTACCTCAGTGACTTCAGCTTGGGTGATGAATGAATCAACCTCTGAGTCCTCAGCCTCTGCTTCCTCTACGGAAGGTGTGTCTGTGGGATTGAGGAGATCCTCGAAGTATTCCTTCCACCACCCGACGATATCCCCAGTCGAGGTCAATAACCGCCCAACTCCTTCTCCAGCTTGACGGCAGGGATTGCCGTCATGGACTTTATTTATTTGAAAATAAATCATACATAAAAAAAAGTTAAATACTCCCACAACAAACAAACATCTGTCCAGATGGAGGAAGTGCAGCTCCTGTGTGGGACTACTTTCAGCTGCGGAGTGATACACAGTCCATGAATCACGTGTTTGTCAAAGGTGATGATCCCTCAATCCATCCCTCCATCCCTCCATCCATCTATCATCCATCCTTCCATCCCTCCCTCCATCCATCCATCCATCATCCATCTATCCATCCATCGTCAACCATCCATCAATCCGTCCATCAATCCATCCATCCATCCATCTATCCATCCATCGTCAACCATCCATCAATCCGTCCATCCATCCATCCATCCATCCATCCATCCATCCATCCATCCATCCATCCATCCATCCATCCATCCATCCATTCATCAACCATCCATCCATTCATCCATCCATCCATCCATCCATCCATCCATCCATCCATCCATCAACATCCATCCATCCATCCATCCATCAACCATCCATCCATCCTTCCATCCATCCGTTCCTCAATCCATCCATCCATCCATCCATCCATCAACCAACCGTCCGTCCATCCATCCATCCATCCATCCATCCATCCTTCCATCCATCCATCCCTCAATCCATCCATCCATCTGTCCCTCAATCCTTCCATCCATCTATCATTCATCCATCCATCCATCCATCCATCCATCCATCCATCCATCATCCATCTATCCATCCATCCATCCATCCATCCATCTATCCATCCATCGTCAACCATCCATCAATCCGTCCATCAATCCGTCCATCCATCCATCCATCCATCCATCCATCCATCCATCCATCCATCCATCCATCCATTCATCAACCATCCATCCATTCATCCATCCATCCATCCATCCATCCATCCATCCATCCATCCATTCATCCATCAACCATCCATTCCTCAATCCATCCATCCATCCATCCACCCATCCATCATCCATCCATCCCTCAATCCATCCATCCATCATCCATCCATCCATCCATCCATCAACCATCCATCCATCCATCCATCCATCCATCCATCCATCCATCCATCCATCCATCATCCATCCATCACCTATACGTCCATCATCCCTCCGTCCATCTCTCCTTCCATCCGTCCATCCATCATCCATCCATCCATCCATCCATCCATCATCCATCCATCCCTCAATCCATCCATCCATCTATCCATCCATCCCTCAATCCATCCATCATCCATCCATCCATCCATCCATCAACCATCCATCCATCCATCCATCCATCCATCCATCCATCCATCCATCCATCCATCCATCCATCCATCCATCCATCCATCCATCCATCAACCATCCATTCCTCAATCCTTCCATCCATCCATCCATCCATCCATCCATCCATCCATCCATCCATCCATCCATCCATCCTTCAATCCATCCATCCATCCATCCATCCATCCATCCATCCATCCATCCATCCATCCTTCAATCCATCCATCCATCCATCACCTATACGTCCATCATCCCTTTTTTATTTTTTTTATTTAACCTTTATTTAACCAGGCAGAATCAATTAAGAACAAGTTCTTATTTACAATGACAAGAGGCATAAGCTTCTTGAGGGAGGGGGGGGGGGCTGTGAGGGAGAAAAGATAGGTTAAAAGACATCCCCATCACCCTCCATCCATCCATCCATCCATCCATCCATCCATCCATCCATCCATCCCTCCATCCATCCAGTCCGACGGAGGCGTCAGTCTTAATGCAACAGGACACACAGATGTGCGGCGGCCTGCTCCTGTGCACACACACACACACAGCTGCACCAGTACACACACACACAAACACACACACACTGGGTGAGGCAGCAGGTTTGGCCCCCAGAGTGTGTGTGTGTGTGTGTGTGTGTGTGTGTGTGTGTGTGTGTGTGTAGGTGGGGGGTGATATCGTACGGTTTCACGCTATAGTTGCACAGGAGTACCATCTGTCTGTCTGTGCAGCCAGCCATCACTCTCTTTGTGTGTGTGTGTGTGTGTCTGTGTGTGTGTAGTGTGTGTCTGTGTGTGTGTGTGTGTGTGTGTGTGTGTGTGATCCGGCAGCTGTATTTACACCTGTATGAGCAGATCCCTGTTGGCAGCGCAGCAGAGCAACACACCAGCTGCTTAATCTACGTTCCCTACCAGGCTGTCGTTGTGTGCACCGTGCCGTAACACACACACACACATACACAAAACACACACACACATTAGGGGAAGGCTTCACCAGCGTGTGCATATGTGTGTGTGTGTGTGTGTGTGTGTGTATGTGTGTGTGTGTGTGTGTGTGTGTGAGTGTGTGCAGGCCAGAGATGCCTTCACTCAGCTCTGGACCACCAGAGTGTGAATGTGCTGCTGTTTGTCTTCAGAGGCCTCGGAGTTTCAACATCAAACACAAACCTCTACACACACACAGACAGACACACACTGTGCTGTTTTGGGAGGTAAAGTCGGATGTGGCTCAGCATCCGTCTGATAACCCCCCACCCCCACTCCCCTCCTCCCTCCTCCTCCTCCCTCCTCCTCCCAGGTCAGGGAGCTTCAGACGAGTTCAGCCAAGTCGCTCCTGTTAGTCCTCAACATTTTATTTTCTCTCTCAATCTTTGTCACAGATTAAAGCCGCCGCCGCCGACATGCGACGTTTTCACCATCATTTGGGATTTTCTGTCTTTTCTCTCCTCTCCTCTCCTCTTCCTCTTCCTTAGGATTTAATTAATCTCAGTCCGGCCTTTCGACGCCCAAATTTGGTCGAACAGGAAGCGAAAGGCGGCCGACCACTCGTCTCCAATGTTTTTAGCGAAAGACGTTGAGGACTAACAGGAGCGACTCGGCTGAACTCGTCAGCTCCCTGACCCGGGTTTCTCAGAAACTAAGATTAATATTATTATTAAAACGGACTCTATGGAGTTTGTCTTTGGTTATCAAAGAGTCTCATTGATTCATTTTCAGTTAGTTTATGCAAATTGTGTGAAAATAAAGATTAAACAATAGTTTATAGTAGCAGGTGGTTCCAAGCTGTGCCAAAAATGGACATTTTGGAAAGTTCGCCTGAATATTTTGTAGTAAAATCTCAATAATTTTGTCCTGCTTCAATTAATCAGAATCGACCACTGCAGAGACAATGTTCACATGTTGTACAATGATTTTATAGAGAGTTTGAGCTTCATTAGCATTATTGTAAAGGGCACTCATCAAAAATATGATTTTTTTTTTTTTAGGCAAAATTTTTTTTTTCTGTGTGTCATCTTCATTTACTCTTCACCAGTAACAGATATACTGAAATTTACACATCTCAGCAATTCCTCAATTCTTTCCCTTAACTATGACACCAAAAGTATTCAAATAGACCTTGTGGTTGCAGAGATATACTCATGTTATTATGGATATGCAATTTTCAAGAAAAGGCCTAAAAAATAAGCTTGGTTGATGTTTTCATTGATCAAGAACGAAAGTCGGAGGTTCGAAGACGATCAGACGGAAATTAGCAGTTGTTGCTCTAACCTGGCTCATAGCATCTCTTCTTGTTTTACAAGATTGATGTTTTTTGTGCATTGTCCCTGTTTTAAATAAATAAATTCATTCATTCATTCATCAGATACCGTCATAATTCCAACCATAAATCCGCCAGGCAGGAAATGCTGGGCGAGTCGACCCCTAAATCACTATATCAAAATAACTATAAAGACAAAACAATATATTTATCTAAAATGGGCCCATTAACAAGTGGTAACGTAGATTCATCCACATTAATATGAATATAAGTCGCTCCTGTTAGTCCTCAACGTCTTTCGCTAAAACCTGGAGACGAGTCGTCGGCCTCTCGCTTCCTGTTCGACCAAATTTGGGCATCGAAAGGCCGGACTGAGATTAATTAAATCCCGAGGAAGAGGAGAGAAGAAAAAAAAGACAGAAAATCCCAAATGATGGTGAAAACGTCGCATGTCGACGGCAGTGGCTTTAATCTGTGACAAAGATTGAGAGAGAAAATGTTCTGTCACGGACAGATTTAACTCGTCCAAATGCCCGGCAGTGTCAAATTTGGGATTTGTGAAACTCTGGCACACTTATCCCCATCTACACACACACACACACACACACACACACACACACACACACATACACACACACACACGGTCTGACTTTAACGCAGACAAATGAAAATCCAAATGGAAAGATTGTCACACAGCAAACAACAACACCACCACCACTCGTCCAAATCCCTCTCATGTCATTTTCCAGTTTAAAAGCCGAGAGAGAGAGAGAGAGAGAGAGAGCGGGTGGAGAGCAGGCGAGGTGATGGGAGCGGCGGTGGGGCGGCGGGGCGGCGGCGAGCCCCCGTGACCCGCCGCAGATGTGCCTCCAGATTACTGTAATACGTCTGTAAGAGCCATTGTCACACAGAGCACAAAGCCAGAGAGCGGCTTTAAGGACTCAAATCACCGGCCGGCCCTCGCTCTCCCACAGAGAAACGTGTGAATGTGTGAGCTCGACTCTCTCGCTCTCTCTCCGAGCATTTTATTTTTCACTTTCTCAACATCTACATGTGGTTTACTGCAGCTCCATCATAATATAATATAAACTGAGATGAGCAGCACTGGTGATTCCCTTTCAAAATAAAAGCCCTCACAGGACTTGACGCTCTCTGTGACCGAGCTCGGCTGCTCTAGACTCAAACACAGATCAGTATATGATGATGGAAAATATTTTTTATATTTTTTATAATCTTTATAAATGTATACAGTCGTAAAAGTATTTTAAATTACTCAATTAGAATTTCTTTCTTTATAGACTGTTGGTTTCTGTGTTGATAACACTGATGTGATCTATCAAACGGATTCATCATCATCATCATTTTAACGCCCGACCTCGTCCGAAGAAGAAGAAGCTGCTGCTCAGAGGAGGTTTAATAGCCTCTCCTCTTGGAAATGCAACAGACGCTGCATCTCTTTCTAAGCCCGGTGAACCTGCAAACGTGAGCAGATCGTACAAACACTGTTTTATCAGAAAACAGTGAACACGTCCAGTCGACAAACACACACACACCGATCCTCAACACGACCTGAAGAGATGAAGGCGACGTCACATGAAGCTCTGCAGCTGGATTCAGCCTGGTGAAGGAAACAGGAAGTCAGAGGACAGACAGGTGGACAGGTGTGTGTGTGTGTGTGTGTGTGGACACCGTCGCTCTTCAAACACTTGAGACGACACTCGACCTCTGACCTCTGTGGGTTAAAGCTGCTGCATTGTCTGTATTAATAATAATATTAATCATGGTAGCATGACATGTTTATTGTAACTTAGTCTAACACCCGTTTAATCTATTAGTGATAAGATTTAACATGCAACAGGCTCAACTTTATTTACATTTTAAATACATTTCAAAATCACTTTAATCCTGTGGTAAATTAAAAAAAAGCTGCATATCGGTATCGGTTATAATCGGAAATTGGAAATCAAGATGCTGGACAACCAATGGCATATCAGGTATCTGCAAATTTCCAGTATCGGCCATCCCTAAGTCATCTATAATCATCTATAATCATCTATAATCAATAGTTGGAGCTGCAGCCGAGGCTTCAAACTGAACTCAAACTAGTTCAGAGGAACTTGTAAAGTTACATGTAGCAGCATGTGACCCCCACCCCACCACCCCACCTCCTCCTCCTCCTCCATCATCACTCTCCCACTTCCATCAGCCTCCATCCATTTACCCAGCTGGGGGGCCGGTGCCGCGGCCCAGCGGGGGAGGGCGTTTACCAGTGGCCTCCATTACACCCACCACCGCCCCCCCAGGAGTGAGACATTCTGGGGCGAGATCATAACCCCCCTCTACATGCCCCCCCCCCCCCCCACACATGCCCCCCCCCCAGAGGACGGTCTCTCTCCTCTCCACATGGACGTTCAGCACCAGGACTAATTGGACAGAGTGTTGTGGTGGTCAGAGCTGCTTTGTTTGGCCACGGATGAGTCTCATCGGGGGAGGGGGGGTAGGAGAGGGTAGGATGGGGGGGTGGAGGAGTGGAGGAGTGTGTCCGGCCGGTGGGGGGGGTTAGGGAGGGTGGGGGGGACAGAGTTCAGTCTCATCGGACCTTTATTGCTGCAGGGAACAGGCTTATTTACTGTAAACTGTTTACGCAGCTCTGTCACTATCTCTGGACACACAGAGTAAACACAGGAACACACTCCCTCTGCTCATGTCTGGTAAACACACACACACACACACACTGACAGACACACACACAGACACACACACTTACCCGGTGTGTACTTGTTAACACAATCCCAGCAAACACACACGTCCACAGGACAATGCATGGCCATAAATACACACTGAGTCTCATGCAAACAAACTGGACACAAACTTCTTCTTTCTCAATCTCAACAATCTCATCATGTCTGTGTGTGTGTGTGTCTGTGTGTGTCTGTGTGTGTGTGTTATTTACACTGCACATGGACACACTCTTTTAAAGTATGTGTGTGTGTGTAACTTTTAGGCACAGACACACACACACGATGATGGATGTCTGCAGAAGGAGAGGGACAGGCTCCATCTGCCAGATTCATGGTATCACACTTTACTGATGAATCATCAGCTCGTCGCCGTGGTTTCCTCACACACACACACACACACTGAGACACACACTGAGACACACACACACACACACACACACACACACACACTGATACACACACACACACACAAACACTGATACACACACACACACGTCACTCTGTATGTAATGTGAAAAGTGTGTTTGCTAGTTTAATAATGGTTTTTCCGTCTATCTCTGTATCCACCTCCTCCCTCCATCCCTCCATCTCCCCCTCCCACACATACACACACACACACACACACACACCCCTCCTCCTCCTCCTCTTCCCCCCTTCCATCCCCCTCTACCCCCCCTCCACTGCCCCCCACCCCCTCATGAAGACCCTACCTCTTTGGGGCAGGATGTTTTGCCATTAAAACTCCATGGTGAGTTTTTGCTTCTCCCTCAGCAGCATGTTACTGTACACACACTCACCCCCCCTCCCCCCCCATCTCCCCCTTCTTCCCCCTCCTCCTCCTCCTCCTCCTCCTCCTCCTCCTCCACCTCCCCCCTCCTTCTCCTCACCCCTCCTTCTCCTCCTCCTGGTTGTTGGAGTGTTTCTTGTTTCCTTTTCTTCTTGTTGTGTTTCCTTCATACATATTTTCTCTTCATAGTTCTGGAGCAGCAGTTTTTCTTTATTTGATTGATTGATCGACTCCCCCCCTTCCCTCCCCCTCTCCCCCTCTCCCCCCTCCTCCTCTTCCTCCCACTGGAGAGACGACATGTCCGACTTCTTCTTCCTGTCTGTGTCGTCTTGTTCCTCCGTGGTGTTTTCCAAGAGCGACGACGCCCTTCGTGTGAAACACATGTTGTTCACATTTTCCTTCTTTACTTTATTCTCAGATGTCAGACGTGTGTGTGTCTGTGTGTGTGTAGCCGTGTGGTCATGTGATGAGTCTGTTCATGTTGCTTCATTGATCAGTTTCTCCTCCTCCGGTTGGACGAGTCAGGTGATTGACAGGTGAGTCCGTCACCTTTCTGGGCCTGGTATCATCGATAATCAGGGAGAAGAACTTTCCAATAACGGATCAATCAGCTGATTTTCCTGTTGCAAACACTCACAGGTTCAAGCATTTAACACTTTAAAGGAACATTGTGTAGGAATTCCTCACATCTAGCGTTGCGGTTGTATATCACAACAAGCAACTCAGTCGTATTTTTCATGCTGCATTCACATGAAATTGGGCAGACGGCAGACGGACGACAGCCAAAACAATACACGTGACAATATGTTGTCATGGCGATGTGGTGTTGTTTTGCCATCTTTCTCTGGACTTCTGTGACTAAAATGACATCTGGTTTGTTAGCGACGGCCGTCTGCCTGACTGCAGGTGAATGCAGCATCAGTGTAACGCTCCATTCCTCCTCACGGCGTTACCGTGGTGACTTTTCACAGACGCCACCTCCACCTGAGCCGACAGCTCCGGTGTCTCCGCTGAGTTTCCGTGGTTTCCTACCGTCACGCTGCCACTGAACGTAAGCGTAACCATGGCGACACCACATGGCAGCAGCACCGAGCTTACCCACTCCATGGAGATATGAACGATATGAACGGCTCATTCAGAGCTGAAAGGAACACTTCACTTTGTTGATGGGGGGATTACTGGTTAATGAGAAACAGACTGGAGAACCAAATAATCGAGATAACAGGAGAAGTTACACAATGTCCCTTTAACTAATCAATGGCTTTGATTATTGATCATGTGGCTGGTGCAGCTCGACTGAAGAGCAGGAAGTGACTCAAACTGTTTCTTCATCTTCTGAACTTCATCTCAGTCGTCTTCGTCGTCGTTAACGGATGGAGCTTCTTCTTCCTCTTCTTGTCGTCGTCGGGGGGCGGAGTCAGAGCAGATCCATAATGGCGGCGTCACTTTGTGCAGAGACGACTCATAGATATATATTCTGACTAGATGCCGCGTTCCTAGGCAACTCTGTTGAAGTGGAATACGTCAACGCGGCGGCCATCTTGGTCAGGTGAAGCCGTGTCTACTTCCTGCACTAGTCAACAGAGGCAGACGTCTATCAACCAGTAAAATCACCAGAACTCACCGAATATTCAACCGATTTTCAAGCCGTTTGGTTTATTAGAAATGTCAGACATAGATTTATTTTTTTTATAATTTTTGTTTTTATGTATTAAACATACACTTAGATACTCAGACACACACCCACATGCATAGATACAGTGAAATGTGTTCTACAAGGGTCTGACCGGGTCTGACTGCTGGTCAGACGTTTATGTGTCTATGGTCAGAAACCCCGGACCAAGATGGCGGCGCTATTGACGTACGCTGAGAAGCAGAACGCAGCATCTAGTCAGTATATATACGTATCTATGGAGACGACTGAGTGAACTCGTCCCCGTTGACTTGAGAAAATGAGAATTTATTCTAAATGAAATGAAATGAAATGAAATGAAGAGCATGTGGAGGCGACTCGGGTTTCCTCTTTTGTTGTGGCCACTCGCTCACTCGCTCTTACGTTTTAATTGAAGCCTTCCCTCTCTCTCTCTCTCCTTCCTCCTCCTCCTCTTCCTCACCGGCCCTCAGTGATTTCCATGCGTATACTTTTCAAAGGTACACATCATTAGCCTCCTCCTCCTCCTCCTCCTCCTCCTCGTCCCACTTCAACCCTGAGCTGCTTCTCTAACGGTGCGTGACCGGAGACGCCGGCGACCATGACGACCACGGCGATGACGAGGACGATGATGACGATGATGCAATGTTAAAAGACTTCTTCTCGTTTTGTTTCCTCCTCTTCTCTGACACCAACACACTCAGAGTTTTTGGCTCATGAGGAGGAAAATCTGTGTTTTCACCTCCGACGGTCGATGTTGATCCGACACTGAAAGATGTTTGTTTACCACCAGGGAATAAATGGAAGTCGCCACCGGACCCCCTCCCCTCCTCCCCCCTCCCCCCTCGGAGGCGCCTCACGTTGGCCCCCCGGACGCTGTAATGCGAAGGGACTTTGATGGTTGATGCCACAGATTGAATTAAGCCCTTGAGGAAAAGCTATTAGCTGGGCCGAGTCGTCGTCGTCGGTTAAATTAAAAGTGGAAACGACAAGCGAGTCGTCTTCTCGCTGAGCTGAAGTTGTAAAGAAAATGGATTCCACTCCTGCTAAAAGGAAATCTGGAGAAAAGAGACGATCTGCTGCTGTCGCTATGACATCCATCCATCCATACACCCCCCCTCCACACACACACACACACACTCCAACCCCCTCTGCTCCCAGTTCCCAGTTAGTGTATTTATGTTTCATAATTTATTGACGTTACGTTAAGTTTTTCCTAACGCGGTGCCGTTTGCCAACCGCTTCGCCACGCTATGTGGATCAGAACCCCCCACACACACCTACACACACACACACACACACACACACACACACACACACACACACACACACACACACACACACACACACACACACACACACACACACACTCTCCTCTTTCTCCTGGAAACCTCAACACTTTTAAACCACTTCAAGTGAGATCAGGAGGAAACCGAAGATTTCCAAAACACAGATGAATGAAAAACGTCGAGCAGCTCTGAGCTCTGGTCCTGGTCCTGGTCCTGGTCCTGGTTCTGGTTCTGGTTCTGGTTCTGGTCCTGGTCCTGGTGGATCGACCCGGTTCGACTCAGTTCAGCGTCCGGCCCTCTGTCATTGACCTATACAATTGCACTGCAAAAACTCAAAATCTTTCCAAGAATATTTGTCTTATTTCTTGTCAAAATGTCTCATTTCCAGTCCAAACTAATCTCTTTCCACTTAAAATAAGACTCATCACCTAAAAATTAACTGGTTTTTAGATCAAGTAGAGCAAGTTTTTTGTGCTTGTAATAAAGGAAGAAAAACTTGCTCCACTATCAGATTTTTCTACTTATTTCAAATGAAAATCTGCTTGAAAGAAGTAAAAAGTGTCTAAAAACAAGCTACTTTTTATGTGATGAGTCTTATTTTAAATAAAATGAGATTTGTTTTGACTTGAAATGACATTTTGACTAGAAATGAGACAAATATTCTTGGTGAGATTTTGAGTTTTTGCAGTGTGTGCACATTGTTGCATGTGACTCTGTGTTGTTTAGGATTTGGATGGTCGCTCTACTTGAGGATGAACTGTTTACATGTTGTTGGTCAGATGTCAAAGTGACTGTGACGTCAGAGGATGTAGTTTAGTTTAGTCCTTGTGAACACGGTCGCTCAGTAACGACCTGATGGAACTTCGATGAGTTCATGAGACTGTGGTGACTAAAGGTCGAAGGTCAAGTCTTCACAGAGCATTTATGAGAAGGTCAAAGTCTGGGTGAACAGGACCTACATGGACCTGGTCTGAGTGGCGGAGGGATACGACCGTGAGGAGGCGACTCGACTTAGCTGTGAACTTCTGACCACGTCATGTTCTTAAAAAGGCCACGAGTCGATTCCACCATGTCAGAAAACTGAACCATGGAGACACGATGCTGGACAGAAAACATGGAGGCCAGGTTGGCGTTACCGTGGTTTCGTCCTCCTCCTGTCAGGACCGATACGAACGGGAGCAGAAGACAACAAGGGTTTCTGACGTTGACCGGTTCATTCTCAGCTTCAGAGTCAGGCCTGTGTGTGTGTGAGGTCGGTGTGTGAAGGTGTGTGTGGTCGCTCCATCCTTCTCTAACGACCTGCAACAATAATCTCTCGTCTTTGTGCTGATGCATCGTCGTCTCTTCAGGGAAACTTGTCGGATTCGATTTGTTCTTTGTCTTCCAAAGTCACCAAACTCGTCCTGTGAGGAGCTCAGAAGATCTCGGTGTTTTCTCCTCTCACTCCTGAAAACCACCACCAGTTCTCGCTGAAGAGGGATTGTTTTTGTGTTTCCTGGGTTGTTGAAGCTGCTGAACCACAGAGGCTTTAAAGGACTGAACAGATTCAGAGTCAGGGGAACGTTTCCTGTTGAACCGTGAACCTTCATGTTCCTCTGTGAAGAAGCTCGGCAGGTTCACACTCATCCTCCATGTTGGTGTCAGCGACATGTCTCGTTCCTCTGTCCCTCTGCTTGTCTTGGAGGAAAAACTGTGCAGCAGTGATCTGGGATTTGACTATTTTCTTATATCAACCTATGGACGTTGGTGAACTTGTTTGGCTCTTGATGGAAAATACTTTGTTGTTGTTGTTATAGACAAGTTTCCTTTTAAAGGGTGAATTTTAGACAGAACGTAGAAATTGAGACCTCCGAGGGCCACAGGTTATTGATATGAATAATGATCATAGATATTAAATGTGTTTACCGTAAATTCTCAATTAGAAGTTTCTCAACGTTCAACGCTCAACGTTTCTCAAGACTCAACCCGCGGGTGTTAAAGCTCGGACCCGACGCAGACGGACTCACCAGCAATAATTCTTGGCCCAAATGCAAAACAAACAAATAAATGGATAAAAAAGGAAGCCTGTGGCCTGATCCGACCCAAGTCATTTGTATTTTCGAGCCGAACCTGGTACTTCCAGTCGGGTTGTTCAGCCCGGCTGCCATTGAGAACATTGAGGTATTTAGAAGAAGTTTAATCAGTGCTGACAGATCAGACTCTTTCCTTCTGTTCTGACTCTTTTAAACGGTGACAACAGAACCATTTGATTATATTCTATATTTTCCATCTTTGCTGAGCAGAAGATTTGTTCTAAATTAAATAAAAGCCTGTCCCATATAGACGCCTGTCTCTAATATAAGAAAAGCCCAGGCGTCTATTGGAGAATTTAGGGTAAGATCAAGATCTTCAAATGAACACTGATATTTAGTAGAGTAGAGTAGAGAGTATAGAATACTTTATTCATCCCTAGGAGGGAAATTCAAATTAGTCCAGTAGCTCACACGACAATGACACAAAAAAGAAAGAATGATGGAGCAGGGCCGCCAGATGGAGCAGGGCCACCGGATGGAGCAGGACCGCCGGATGGAGCAGGACCGATGGTGAAGGGGCAGCTGAGTGGATCAGGATCATTGGTGGAGGGGCCAAGCTGGTTGGGGCCTGTTGGGGGGCTGGTTGGGGCTGGTTGGGGGGGCTGTGGTTTCTAGAGGTGGAGGTTAAACGGCCCTGGGGGAGCGTGTGACAGCAGCCCGGGTCTTCGAGCCCGGGGCCTCCGCCTTGTACCTGCTCTGCTGTAGCTGTTTTACTGTCCAGGCTGGTTATTATGAGGCCAGACCATAATACCAGACCTCGCTACTGTTCTCTGATCAGTTCCATATGCGCCGCAGCTCCACTGCAGCTGAAAACCCTCTCTGTGTCCGCTTCCTCTCAAACAGTCCTGACATGCTGAATAATCCAATAACTCCTAATAGAGTTTCTCCTCCGAGGCCGAGGACGATGACGATGTGCGTGCGTTCCTTTAAAATGTCCCTCAGATCGTGTGGATCCAGGGTTTATTGGTTCCTACCGTGTGGAGGAGCAGGTGCGCTGTTCGATCGATCACAACTAAACAATGTTAATCTGTTGAATGCATCCAGTGGGGCTTCACAATAAAAGTAGTCTTCCTGACAGGAGATATGATATTAATTAGTTTTCTGGGGGGAAAAAAGCTGCATATCGGTATCGGTTATTATCGGAAATCGGAAATTATGGTGCTGGACAACTTCGGCATGTCGGATATCAGCAGATTTCCAATATCAGACATCGCTACACAATAAATCATAAACAGTCTGACACATTGGCCATTTCTGCCATTGTTTTTCACCTAAGTCTTTTTGAAGTCGCATTAAGTAAGTAATTAGTTCTAGGACATGCAATTGCTTTGCAATATTAAGAAAAGTATCGTTTTTCTGGAGCCAACATTCTATGATGGCCTTGTTACTTGCAGCCAGCAAGACCCTAAGACGATAAATATCAGTTTTACTCAATCCATCCGGCATATTTCTGAGATAGAGAGTTGTGAGTGATACATTGAAATGGAAACACAGAACCTTTGAGAGGATTTTTGCCACTTCCCTCCAGAAAACCTGGATGGGGGGGGCGAGGCAAGACCAAGGCCGGTTGTGAACCAGTCTGTTTAGACTTCTGCTTGGGAATTAAGTTTTTCCAACAAAGTCTCTCTGAGTCAAGGAGTTGATGGAGGACGACCGTGTTTCTCACCCTGTTCTTCTTCTTAAAGACATCGTTGCCTCGGTTTGAGTCCAGTTCCTACCGTGTGAAGGAGCAGGTGCTTTGTGGTGTGATCGATCACCCAGTTTGGCGGTGATGACGTCGTACGGTGGCTGCAGGAGGACATTTAGTCTTTTGTTTGTTTGTTTTGGACAGAGTTTGATTATTTTACTCCTCTCCTCTCTCATGCATCCACACCACATTCGTGTCTGTGCAAAGTTGATTTTCTCATTTTATGCTGCTGAGGTGCTTCTTTTATTTGCAGGCATTTCAAATCCCCCACTCCCCCACCTCCTCGCTGAACTCCCTGCATGCAAAGCACCGTTCATCCAGTTTTGTGGGATGTTGTGTTGCAGGTGAAGCTCTGATCCAAAGGTGTTCCTGTAGTGAAGCTGCAGATCTTCAAGGGGAAACTTCCTGGATTTCTTTACAGAGCAGATAAAAAGTCAATGGCAGGAGGCAGCGGGGCTTCTGGGAAATAATAATAAGGAATAATAATAAGAAACAAAGAAAGAGAGTTTGACGTGTTAAGCCGTGCAGACTCTTCAGGGAGCACCTTTGGGACCTTCAGACTCTGCAGGTCGGTTTCCTTCTTGTGTCTCATCTCTCTCTTATTTTATTTTTTTTTCTCCCCCCCTCCTCCTGAAGCAAAGCGAAGCCGCCACCTCAGATCTCCCCGAGCAAGTCCAGCGGAGGAGAGTTCTGCGTGGCGGCCATCTTCGCCTCGTCCCGCTCCTGGTTCCTCACCAACCCCAACATGAAGAGAGAGAAAGGTAAAGTTCTGCTGCTTTTCACATCCTCCTCCTCCTCCTCCTTTGGCCCGAGTGGAAAACCAAATGTTGACAGGATGTTTCTCTTCTTCCTCCTCACAGATCAGTCCAGGCAGTCGGTCGTCGACTCGCTCTACATCATCAGTTGCTACGGTAACCTGGTGGAGCACGTCCTGGAGCCTCGGCCAATCAGCACCGCCCAGAAGATCAGTGATGATACGCCTCTGGAGCTCAGCACCTGCCCCCGGGCCTGCTGGACCCTGGCCAGGTAACAACAACATTAACCTCTGCCCAATTCCAATTCTAATTTTCATCCCTACCCCTAGGTACCCCTACCCCTAACCCCTGCCCCTTGAAACGGAGCTACAAGGGGTAGCGGTTGAAAGTCAACCCCTACGAATTGGGACACCCCTTCAACAATCACATACGTCATCAGTAGTTTCTGCTGGCTTTCACATACACATATGAAGCTTCACTTTTAATTCAAACAAACTAATGCGACTGCCACAATTTTTACATTTCATCAATGAGACCAGCATTTATCTCCTAAAAAGAATGTAACTACCCGGTGGTAAACCTTTAAAAACCTGCGGGAAAGTTAATTAGTGATAGTCTTTTCTCCCGGGATGACGACGGAGGTTGGCCGGCTGACAGGCTCTCCAGACGGGCTGCTGCCTCTGTGAGCTCTGGGAGCTTCACTTCTCCGAAAAACATTGGAGCAAACGTCTAAACAGCCGTCATTTGGATAAACCGACCTCACATTGGGGATCTAAACAGCTACTTTCTCAAATGAAAAAATATTAAAACTTAACAAAGTGACGTAATAACAGCGCTACAGAGAGAAATAAAACAGCTGCTGGTTGCCGTGAGGTGCATTCTGAGAAACTTGTCATATGCCTCAGTTTGAAGTGTGCCTCTGAAAATCTCTGTTTGAAGGGCCAGATAGCCCAACCACTTCCCCCTAATCCTCGTCTGAACTAGAATCGGGACGCCACCACTTCACGTGAACATGCAAAACGAAGGGGTAGGGCCAAGGGCTAAGGGCGAGGGCTGAAGGGGGAACTGGAATTCACCCCTAGAGTCTCAGGTTCTCCTCCTGGTTCTCCTGGTTCTCACAGTTCTCCTTGTTTGTGTTTCCTCAACAGAACTCCTCAGTGGAACGAGCTGCAGCCGCCGTTCAACTCCAACCACCCGCTGGTTCTGGCCTCGGACCTGGTGCAGTACCATCAGTATCTCCTGGCAGGTAAAAGAGCTACGAACCTACGTACATGAACTTCTCCTGTTGTTCAAGCTGCATTCAAGGACCGTGGATGTTGTAGGAACTCAGTGTAAAACTTGTGAATTGAATGAATGAAGATTCTGTGTGAAGTCAGTCTGGACCTCTGTCTGTGACCTGGTGGGGGGAAATGAAAGAGTTGATGTGGTTTAATAGTCCTTCTGGCCTTGAACAGAAAACAAGAATGAGTTGACGGACCAATCAAACCTTCTTATCTGAACAACATGGAAGGTCAGGTTCACGTTCAAGATACTTTATTAATCCATAAAACAAATTGTAGTGTCACAGCAGCAGCATCTCATACAAAAACAACAACCATTACATACAACAGATTTAAATAATTGCACACCGAGGATAAGAACAAACTAGAACTGCTGTCTGATGGACTGGTCTCAGGAAACAGTGACGACACAGTAACTCACGTTGTTCATGAAGCAGGTTGATGGAAACAAAACAAGTCTGAATGTCATGTAGAAACCTCCGGGTTGGACAGAACCACGTAGGCTTGGTACTAAATGTGAGACCTTCCTGTCTCTTCCTACTGTCCTATCAAAATAAAACACAAACGCCTGAAAAACTATGTGGCGGCCTTTTAACCGGCAACCGGCTTCTAGTCGCCGTCCTTTGTTCAGGGGTTCGCTGTGGTTGTGACGCTCCAATAAAAAACAATCACTGCCTCTTTGGAGAAACAAAACATTTTATTTGTGTCCACAACTTAAGACTTATGATTAATAATAGAAAAATCAAACAAAATAAGCAAAAAGCTCTCAAATAAATGACTTAGATTAAAGAAGCCTACACATTGTAGCTCTGAGATTTTCCTGGAGATGCTGTATTAAACACAATGCATCAACAATGCCCAAATGTTTGTTATCTAAATATCTTTACGAATCTGTTTTGGAGAAGAAGAAGGATTATTTTTCAGATCAATATTTTTCCTTCAAACTCAAGAAAAAGGTCAACTACAGTGTAAAAGCTTCTTGCCCTGAAGGGTTTTATCTTCCTCCTGTGTTTGCATTATAAAATGTAGGTCTGTGTATGTTTTGGTTGCACATGCATGTGGGCCATGTATGTTTTCTGTATGTAGTGTATGCACCATTAGCTAAGGGGCTAACCTCTGCTCCCCGTCGGCCGCGTTGAGAGGTTCAGAGCCTCTTATCGGTGCCACATGCTGAGCAGAGAGCAGCACCGCTTCTCCTCCTCCTCCTCCTCCTCCTCCTCTTCTTCTTTTAAACTCTTTATTTATAGTTACATTTTCATATTTTAATACAGAGATAAAAGGTTAAATGAAAGACAAGTACAAAACACTGAACAATTTCCCACATTTTAGGTCTCAGGGTGACAGAATGCCATACACAACACATAATAAACAGTCTAGGACATGCAATTGTTTTACAATATTAAGACAAGTATCTTCAGTAATAATAATGATAATAATAATAATATTAATAACTGTATTTGTATAGCACATTTCATACAATTATTGTAGCTCAATGTACTTCACAATAAAAGATGGAACATTAAAAGAACATAAGAACATTAAAAATGAAACATGACAAGTAAAGAAAAGAGATGAAGCAACAATAAAAGAAAGAAAATATTGTAGTTGGAGCATTTTTCTGGAGCCAGTATTTTGTGATGGCCTTTTTACCTGCAGCCAGCAAGACCCTTAGAAGATAAATGTCAGTTTTACTCAATCCATCCGGTATATTTCCGAGATAAAGAGTTGTGAGTGATAGATTGATAGTGAAGCTAGGGTTGTCTGATAATATCGGCCCAATATCAGCATAAACATGTAATATCTGTCCAAAACCCGACAACGTAATGAGTGGATTTCCTAGTGAATTAAGTAGCTGCAGACCATCGCTACTAAAGAGCACACGTGTCTGATAGATGATTGGTTCTCTGTCTGTCTGTCTGTCCGTGTGTGTCCGTTAACAACTAAACAATGTTAATTTGTTGAATGCATCCAGTGGGGCTTCACAATAAAAGTAGTCATACAGTAATGTGTTAATTTCCTGACAGGAGATATGATATTAATTCGTTTTTTGGGGGGGAAAAATCTGCATATCGGTATCGGTTATTATCGGAAATTGGAAATTATAGCGCTGGACAACATCAGCATATCAGATATCGGCAGATTTCCAATATCGGACATCCCTACACAACACATCATTGGCCATTTCTGCCATCGTTTTTCACCCAAGTCTTTTTGAAGTCGGACTGACTAAGTCATTGGTTCTAGGACATGCAATTGTTTTGCAATATTAAGAAAAGTATCTGCATTTTTCTGGAGCCAGCATTCTGTGATGGCCTTTTTACTTGCAGCCAGCAAGACCCTAAGAAGATAAGTATCAGTTTTACTCAATCCATCCGACATATTTCCGAGATAGAGAGTTGTGAATGATACATTGAAATGGAAACACAGAACCTTTGAGATGATTTTTGCCACTTCCCTCCAGAAAAGCTGGATGGGGGGGCGAGGCAAGACCAAGGCCGGTTGTGAACCAGTGAGTTTGGACTTGTGTTTGGGAGTTATAAAAAACAAAAAAAACGAATCAAGTTTTTCCAACAGCCGTCTCTCCAAGTCCAGGAGTTGGTGGAGGACGACCGTGTTTCCCAGATGTTCAGCCACACGTCCTCTGTTCTCACCATGTTCTTCTTCTTCTTAAAGACGTCTCGTCCTCAGAGACATCGTTGCCTCAGTGTGAGTCCGTTCTGCTCCACACACACCTGCTCCAGGACATGTTAGCACGACGCTACGAGACGCCACACACACACACACACACACAAACACACACAGACCAATTAGCCGACACCCTAAACTTCCTCTAATTCAATAACAAGCGAGCGAGCGAGCGGCGAGCAGCACTTGAGCGTCTGAAAGGCCAATTCCTGCACACGGATGGCCACACACGGAATCAATCCACCCCCCTGAAACGGCCCGCTCCATAATTATAAACACACAAAATCTGTAATTAGCTCTTTTTTGCGGCGGCCCGGGGGCGAAGCGGTCGCTGTGTGTTTACGCCCTGATCCGTGTGAAGCCGAGCTCGTCCTCTGCAGCGCTCCAGGTCTGACTGGTAGGAGATTTTTTTCCTCAAATTAGCGCTAATGGTCTCTCCCCGTGTCAGAGCGATGAGGACGCGGCGCGGTGACGGGCTCGGGCTCGGGCTCGGGCGTCGGCCCGGTCCACCACTCTGTCTGCCAGCCGCCGCGGCGCACGGAGGAGGAAGTGGCTGCATAATGAGGGAGATTCATGGCATTAACATTTATATCCAATTAACGACGGACAGATAACACGGCGCTCTGCTCCTCCAGCCAGCCCCCTGTGAACTGATGCTATAAACATAATTGCTCAGCCTCCTGCCCACTTCTTGTGCTGCTGCCATTCGCCCCCGAGGCGCCACGCAGCACCGCGTCCTGAGCAACGCCACCGCCACCGCCGCCACTGATGACCGAGCTGCTCTTGGAGTGCCACCTTCCATCTCTGTGCTGCCCCACATCCTGTTCCTCACACCAAAAACTCAAAATCTTACCAAGAATATTTGTCTTATTTCTAGTCAAAGTCAAAAGTCTCATTTTACTTACAATAAGACAGCAGAAAGAAAGCAGCTTGTTTTTAGACACTTTTTTACTTCTTTCAAGCAGATTTTCGCGTTAGATTAAAGCAACGGACACGTATCAAACACAGGAAGCACAGAATCAACAATGACCAAATGTTTGCTATCGAAATATCTTTATTAATCTGTTTTGGAGAAGAATAATTATTTTTAACATATAAACATAATTGCTCAGCCTCCTACCCACTTCTTGTGCTGCTGCCATTCGCCCCCAAGGCGCCACGCAGCACCGCGTCCTGAGCAACGCCACCGCCACCGCCGCCACTGATGACCGAGCTGCTCTTGGAGTGCCACCTTCCATCTCTGTGCTCCCCCACATCCTGTTCCTCACTGCAAAAACTCAACATCTTACCAAGAATATTTGTCTTATTTCTAGTCAAAGTCAAAAGTCTCATTTTACCAACAATAGGACTCGTCACATAAAAAGTAGCTTGTTTTTAGACACTTTTTACTTCTTTCAAGCAGATTTCTTATTACAAGCACAAAAACCTGCTTTCACTGGCAGATTTTTCTACTTATTTCAAGTGAAAATATGTTTGAAACAGGTGAAAATGATCTAAAAACAAGTTAATTTTACTTACTTTGGACTAACATTACAGGACACCTAGACGATTCAGCATCAGACACCTACAGGCCTGGACCTTCAAAAGTAGAAGGGTGTATTTCTGTTTTTGTTATGATTTCATTTCACCATGGAAATTCTACTCAATTTGACTTTTACATAATTATCAATATTTTAATTATCTATTCAATCATTTATTTTAACTTTCAGACCTCTGACACTGTCATAAGAATATGGAACCACCTCGCCGATAGGTTCTCTGTTCATGCTGTTCCTATTTTTTGCCTTTTCTACTTTTTTATTCTGATATGGAACAAAAGAATTTAAAGCTTTTAACAAGAAAACTTCTGTAAATGTGTTTAAGTATGTAAAGTTTGATATATCAAACTCAATATAGATGTCACATGATGTCATACTGCCAAGTTCACTTCTCCATGTCTGCTGGAACTGATCTTTCAGTCTCCGCTCGACAGTTAGCTTCAGCCAGTCAGAATTAACACATCTTTGAGAGAGCCAAACATATGACAACCCACACTCATCCAATATCTGCTTAACCTGCAGGATCCATGGTGACGTAAATGCACCTGAGTTATACAGACTAACCAATGATTCTTTTTTTAACTGAAACACAAAGTGTAGTACGACTACACATAATACACACGTGTATGGTAATCCATCGATCCACTGATTGATTATCAAAGGCTTCGAATCAAATGCACGGCCGGGAGGAGGCTCAGCAAAACAGCGGACGTGACCAGTCTTGCAGATTCGCTATTTAAATCGATGAAAGTCGTATTTTCATCAACATTATGTTTCAAATTAATGATTTCACTCGTAAACCGCGTAATAAGCGGGATAATGTAGAGTTGGTCGGTTGTTATGGAGAAATAAACCCCTTATAAACATAATTGCTCAGCCTTCTACCCACTTCTTCTTGTGCTGCTGCCATTTGCCCCCCGGCACCAACGCTGATGACCGAGCTGCTCTTGGAGTGCCACCTTCCATCTCTGTTCCTCCTCCTCCTCCTCCTCCTCCAGGGCCTGGCACCGAAGCTGAGAAGTGATCCAGGAGAAAGAGTCGATTTGACCTTAGGATGAATTACCGCCGCCGCCGCCGCTCGTCCAGCCGCCGCTCGCCGAGCATGAAGATCAGGCAGCGGAGGAGGAGGAAACTGGAAAGACAGAACAAATCCTGCCATCTAGGTTCTAATTTCCAATGCTGATGCAGCTGAAGTGTTTTTTTTTTTACTACGAGGGAGGGAAAGCCTCTATAAATATCCTCGGTGCAGAAAAGAGGACAAGGTGGCGCAAGGAGCAGCGAGGAGGAGGAGGTGGCTGCAGCTCCTGACTGACAGGTCCTGGCTCTCCGGTCTCGTGGCTCTATATTGGATGACCCGGGCTGATTAAAAATGCAGCATGCAAGGGGGAAAAAAAGAAAGGAATAGGAAGAGAAGAGAGGAGAGGAAGGAGAGGAAGGGAAGGAGGCCGGGGGTCAGGGCCAGACCGGAGCCTCCAGGACGGGATGATAAAAGGCAGCGGTGGCGCCACTTCATGGTCACTATCTCCACCTGTCCATCTGCAGCCGCTCCTGGCAGCACTCAGAGCCTCGCTCAGCGCCGATAAGACACAAGGAGACAGAGGAGACGCAGCAGCAGCAGCAGTGGAGGGGAATCCTCCTCCAATTGTAGATTTTCTTGGTGTGATTACTGTCAGAGAAATAATAACAGTATTACAATTATTATGCATTAATAATTAATTTCAGAACACTATGAATGTGTACGGTCAAATATACTCAAAATGTAATTACATTACCAATTATATATTCACAAAATATTTAAAGTAGGCTTATATAAAGCCAAATATTATTCCTTCAGGGTAATTGTTTGAATATTTAAGTAATTAATTGTCATCTATAGTTAGTTAGTTAGTTAGTTTATTTGTAATATACATTAAAAAGTACGGTGTACAGTCAATGCATTGAAATGTAGTCTGCCCTGGCTCATTCTCAACCCTTAAAAAATAAAAACCAATAACAACAGTAACAGCATATAAAAAACAATGACAAAGTAAAACAGGCAATATACCATAAGAAGCATCAAATAAATAGATCAATCAATCATTCAATCAATCAATCAATCAATAGTCCACGGCCTACACAATCATTCATTCATTCATTCACAATCATTTAAAGTAGGCAGTATGAAATAACAAGCCCCAATAAATACATCAATCAGTCAATCAATAGCAAATGTTTAAGTTTATTTTAGTTGTTTTTCATGACAACGATGCCGACATTTAAATTCTTACCAATTAAAGGGACAACAAGGAGTTTTGGAAAGTGAAGTGTTTTCACGCTACATTTCCCATGAGCCTCTGTGTGCACGGTGAAACTCTTGGACCGGCACAAGACGAACGAAAGCGAAAACATTTGCCAAGAATGTTTTCATTGATCAAGAATGAAAGTCGGAGGGTCGAAGATGATCAGATACCGTCGTAGTTCCGACCATAAACGGCGACAGCGTCCGGGAAAACGAAAGTAGGAAACACTGGGCGAGGCGACCACTAAATAATAATAACAAAATAACTATAAAGACAAAACCATATATTTATCTAAAATGGACCATTAACAAGTGGTAACGTAGATTCATCCACATTAATATGAGACTTTTTTATAACCAAATACAAACTCCTCTGTGTCCCTTTAATTGTTACGTAAGGTCAATTGACATTAACATAATCACTGTGCATTTACCTTCACTCTGCTGTACAAAGCCAGCTGTGCATCCTGCAGGTGCTGATACATATTAGGCGACTTTTTCGCAGCAGTTTTACAGGCCGACGAGCCGTCGTCGACTAAATACGTTTGTCTTTACCACTCGAAGACGCCTCTGTTCTGCAACTGACATAGAATGAAAACAAAGTTACACACACACGGCTGTCGTGTAACTTACGTTCTATGTGAGTTGTGCTGATCTGCCGATGTGGTTCAGACATAATCTCTTATTTGGAAGGTGACATATTTAGGAACCTTTACGATTAATTAACTGTTTAACTGTTTTAAGTTTAGTACTGCGGTTAAAGCAGAAGTAAGCGATCCGGTGGTTTTGTCTAACTTCCTGTCAGCAGATGGAGTTAGCAGTCCCCGTCCTCGTCCCTACGTCACCACATTCACGCGCATCCCTTGGCTGCACACACAGAGAGGACTGCCCCTTTATGCCGTTCTCTCTCCTCATTGGATAAAGGTTGTAGGTTACAAGGAAAGTTTTCTCCTGGGCTCAGAGCAGAGCAGAGTGACTGACAGACCCGTGTTTCAGACCAAACACTCTATAGAAGTGATTGCTGTCGGAAGATACAACTATTTAAGACTTATATTAACACAAACATTCACCTTATTTCTGCTTTAATTAACTGTGGAGTTTAATACTGCGGTTAATTGTGAAAACAAGTGAATGGTGACATCCCTATACTACTGACTGTGCTCACTTTGATGAACGTGAGGTTTCACACCCTTCACACTTTGGTTCTTCTTCCTCCTCTCAACCAAACAAAGAAGTGAATCATTTACCACCGGCTTTTTCTGGCTCCTTTCAGCCCGACGATGATGATGATGATGAAGGGAGCGATGGTAGAACCTCCTTCCTCCTCTTCCTCCTCCTCTCTACCTGTCATATAATGTGCTAATTGTGGAGACTGAATGACCCCCCCCCCCTCGCCGCCGCCTCGTCAATAGATCTAATTGCTTAGAGAGAGAGAGAGAGGCCGTCTGGTAAAGAGAGAGCGCGGCGCCATGACGGGGTCAGTAATCAAAGAGAGGCAGAGAAAAGGAACGGGTGAATGAAGCAACTGTCAGTCAAATACACCTTCAGTGATCCATAATGACTGACTACAATGACCTGTCGGGCTCGACCAATCAGAGCAGAGCACAACAGCAGAAATTTAAAAAAGCAGAAAATGAAAGTTTATGTATTTATTTATTTATTTATTTATTTTGCATGAACATATCATTTAAAACAGCATGAACAATCATCATGACATGACTGGGATGTGCAAAGTGGAGGTACGAAACCCAAAAGGGCTTCTATGAAAACCTCACCCGGGAAGAACATATTCAAAAACCACATTTGTTAAACGATAACGAAAAGTAAGTGATTAAACAGTAAATACGGGGGAGTAAGGAAAAATACATACATGAATGAATAATGCAAAACAATAATAATGAATGTCAATTTTCAATTCGTTATCAAGGTCCACATCTCTGGAATCAGCTACAGTACCTGACTATCTGGAAAAAAAAAAAAAAAAATCATTTAACATCATTTAAAAAGGCTCTCAAAAAGTTCCTCATCAGTCAAACATGATAAGACATTTATTGTCATGTTTTTTTTTTCTTCTTTTTCTCATTATTCCCATGAGCAGTTCTAAAGAAGGCAGTGTGTAAAGTAAGGTAGCTATGGACTCGGTTGTTGGACATAAATATATGAGTGAAACTACGAGGTAAAAAAATTCATTCTCTGCTGAAACACAAATAAACAGATCTGATACACATTGATATCATAATCTTTCAAAATAGTAAGTTTTTGAAGCAGAACAAATTGTTTCTGTAAAGTAACAAGGTGTTTGAGGTTTGTTTTGTAAGTGCTTGTCTATACAAGGTTGCAGTAAGTCAGAAAAGGATATTAAAGTATAATAAAGTGATATAAGAATTTTTCTGGGTAGCACATGTCTTATCCTGCTGATGACGAGTTAAAAAAGTAAAGAGAGCGGCGGCCAATCAAACCCCTGCCTCCCTTATCTCTGATTGGCCCTCGGCCCCCTAGACTTTGTTGGTCCACATGAACAGTGAAGCAGCCTTTGTTCTTGTTCTGGCTGACGGGCTAACAGGCTAATGGGCTGCTAACTGCAAATTAGATTCTCTCTGTTATTAGTAAAACAGCATGTGAGTTTATAACTACACTGTTTATTCATGCTTTTTATGAGGTTTAATACTCAGAAAATACACGGCAGAATATCTTAGAAATAAAATAAAGATGTTGAGTTGAGCAGCTCCAAACAAAACAGCATTAATCCAAAAAAAAAGAAGAAAAAATCAATATTCAGGATAGTGGTAGTAAATTTGATGCAAAAATCAATAGTAAATAGTTTCTGCTCAGCGGAGGCGGGTGCACGGTGCCATTAATGGGACGGGAAACACAGCACAGAAAAACAATAAAATGTTTAAATGGCGTTTAAAAAAGACAAAAAGAAAGAAAATAAAAAACAGTGCAGATGAAGCAGAAGAAACATTAATGTTTGGAAACGAGCTCAGGAGGAAGTGGCCCGAGGACGGAGCCCTGAGGAACTCCACCACAACCTTCACCACAGTTTCACATTGAACCTTCCTCATCTGGTGAATTCATCAAAGTGCAGAAAGTCTCACTAGTATTTATTTACAGTTACCTGATCCCATACATACTGAAAAAAACTGAAAAACCAGAACGGTTTGATGTGAACGACGTGGTGTCAGAGTTTTGCTCGTGCTGCTTCGGCGATTTTTAAAGAATCCATGCAGGAAAATATGAAGTGACTGACAAAAACAATATATTTTTCATTGATCGTGACTGAAAAGATGTGAAAAGTCTCCTCAAAACTGTAAAAAAAAAATAGACTTTAACCTTTAATCAAT
This sequence comes from Trachurus japonicus, assembly GCF_045865225.1. Classification (NCBI taxonomy): domain Eukaryota; kingdom Metazoa; phylum Chordata; class Actinopteri; order Carangiformes; family Carangidae; genus Trachurus; species Trachurus japonicus. The sequence continues at coordinate 7,874,141 of NC_140919.1, read as the reverse complement.
CATCAGGATTAATGTTGATCACCATTCAAATCGATAAAACAGTAAACAGATGATGAACTCAGTGATCTTTTTACTTGAAGATCACAGAACGGCCCGAGGTCTCTCACCCTCTCCCACACTGCAAAAACTCAACATCTTAACAAGAATATTTGGCTTATTTTTCAGTCAAAATGTCTAATTTCTAGTCAAAACAAATCTCATTCTACTTAAAATAAGACTCATCACATAAAAAGTAGCTTGTTTTTAGACACTTTTTACTTCTTTCAAGCAGATTTTCACTTGAAATAAGTTGAAAAATCTGATAGTGGAGCTATAAGTTTTTCTTTCTCATTACAAGCACAAAAAAACCTGCTTTCACTGGCAGATTTTTCTACTTATTTCAAGTGAAAATGTGTTTGAAACAAGTGAAAATGATCTAAAAACAAGTTAATTTTTAGGTGATGAGTCTTTGACCAGAAATTAGACATTCTGACAAGAAGTAAGAGAAATATTCTTGGAAAGATTTTGAGTTTTTGCAGTGTGTGGGTAACGTAATTAATTTTTAGGTGATGAGTGGAAAGAGATTAGTTTTGACTAGAAATGAGACATTTTGACAAGAAATAAGACAAATATTCTTGGAAAGATTTAGAGTTTTTGCAGTGCTCTCCCTCTCCCTCTGTCTCTCTCTCTGCCCCCCCCCCCTCCTCTCTCTCTCTCTTGAGTGCGTTGTAATAAGTTTGCACTTTAAAAAATGTGCTGTCCATGAGGCAGCATTGACGTCCTGTCTCTTAAGAGCCAGTAATGAGCCGTTGTAAAAGCAGCAGCAGCAGCAGGAGGGGGGGTCGGGGTGGGGTGGGGGGGTTGACCAGCCGGACACTGAGACTGTAACTGTGTGTGGTGGTGGACACTTCTCCGGCCATTTAAAGCCCCCCCCCCCACCCCCCACCACTACTGGAAACCTGATCCAGCCAGTCCACCAACTGCTCCACAACATCAATAATTAATTAGGGAACAGCTATTGGCCCCGAGGGTCAGAGAGCAAGAGGGAGGGGGGGGGGTTAATAAGTAACACAGCACAGGCTTTGTTTTTCTCTCCTGTCTGAAGGAACAAGAGAAACTCACTGAGTCAGAGTGAAACACCTGATCAGGTGTTTTATCAATAAAGTTTTTTTTTTTTCTCTGGGCCTTAAAGGGACAACGAGGAGTTTCTGTTTGGTTATAAAAAAAAGTCTCACGTTAATGTGGATGAATCTACGTTACCCACACACTGCAAAAACTCAAAATCTTTCCAAGAATATTTCTCTTACTTCTTGTCAGAATGTCTCATTTTAGTCAAAACTAATCTCTTTCCACTTAAAATAAGACTCATCACCTAAAAATTAACTTGTTTTTAGATCATTTTCACTTGTTTCAAACACATTTTCACTTGAAATAAGTAGAAAAATCTGCCAGTGACTTGGCGCAAGCGCAGGTTTTTAGTGCTTGTAATAAGGAAGAAAAACTTGCTCCACTATCAGATTATTTCAAGTGAAAATCTGCTTGAAAGACGTACAAAGTGTCTAAAAACAAGCTGTTTTTTTAATGTGATGAGTCTTGTTTTAAGTAGAATGAGATTAGTTTTGACTAGAAACGACATTTTGACTAAAATTAAGACAAATATTCTTGGTAAGATATTTAGTTTTTGCAGTGCACTTGTTAATGGTCCATTTTAGATAAATCTATGGTTTTGTCTCTATGGTTATTTTGTTATTATTAGTGGTGGTGGAAATGCTGGGCGAGCCGACCAGCGTTTCTTTACTTTCAGTTTCGCGGACGCTGCCCGGCGAGTCATGGGAAAAACGCCGCCGAATCCCCGTTTATGGTGGGAACTACGACAGTATGTGATCGTCCTCCAACCTCTGACTTTAATTCTTGATGAATGAAAACATTCTTGGCAAGACGTCCATCTTGCGCCGGTCAAAGAATTTCACCGTGGGCGCGGAGGCTCATGGTAAATGTAGTGAGGACACTTCGCTTTCCAAAACTCCTCGTTGTCCCTTTAAATCACAGTCAGGTCGTTTAATCAAACATTCACTTCACTGTGTCTGGTTGATTATATAAATGGCATCGGGGATAAAATTAAATCATAATTATCTATAGAAACACGATCAATACAGGAACAGTCAGTAGTTACAGTTCTGAGTGTGTTTTATAATAATAATATACTAAGAGTCTAATATAGACAGTTTATTATCATGATGACGGTGAATTATAAGGTCTTTTCTGTTCTATTGGAAACTGTTTCTGATTAAAAACTTTATATTAAACAGATATGTTTTTACAGTGTAAATGATCCTGAGACATTTTAGTTTCTCAGAGCAACGACTCTTTAAACACAGTGTTTCAGACAGCAGGAAGTGAAGTGGTCACCTTGTTCCCCCTCCTCCGTCTCATCGTCATCTTCAGTCCAACACGCCGTGATGATGTCATGGTGATGTCATCGCGTGTCTGTAGGGGGCGCTTGTTTCACTCACCTCCACTAATACAGACGAGATGTTGAACAAGCTGCTGCTGCCGAGGCAGGTGTAACAACGAGCGCCTTCATTTATATGAGTGTGTGTGTGTGTGTGTGTGTGTGTGAACCACCTCCACCAGGGGTGTGTGAACACCTGGCACATGTGTAGGTGTGTGTGTGTGTGTGTGTGTGTGTGTGTGTGTGTGGATAAAGACAGGAGCACCTCCTGTGCTCCAGATGTGAACTTGACAAGTTTATTAGCCGTTCATGTCTTAAACCAACCTCATCCCTGAGGGGGAGGGGGAGGGGGAGGGGGGTGTGTGTGTGTGTGTGTGTGTGTGTGTGTGTGTGTGTGTAGGACTGATTCAGGCCTCACTCTCCTCACCCGCTCAGTCAGGCTGCAGGAGCCCCATCTGTCTCTGCCTCTCTCTCCCTCTCTCTCTCTCTGCAGCACACACACACACACACACACACACACACACGGTATCAGCGATGTTTTGATGACATCACTTCCTGTTGATCACCGTCTGATCGTCCGTTAATGTCAGAGTTGATCACGGAAGCGTGTTGCATTCACTTCAATAATAATACAAAAAATCCTGTTTTTCAGGAGTGTTGTGAGATAACTTTGGTCATACTAGGCTACCGTAGCCAGTAGGTACGGGACGTACTAACGTTACGTGATGACGTGTGAACGTGACTGATAGCCGGGAGTTAAGCTGGAGCTACTGTGTTAGCCAGGCAGGGCTCCAGCGTGCGACCTATTAGGTCGCATATGCGACTTAATTTCTTAAGGTGCGAGTTAAAATTTAATGTGGTCGCTCCGGTGCTACTACTTGCGGGAGGACGAGTGGGGAAAAAAAAGGTAGCCTAGTTTTTATTTTATTTTAAATAGCTTCCGTTACAAAGTAAAAAAATAAATAGATGGACTTGCACTGCGTCTGCATGGGTTGTCAGTCAAAAATACGCCGCCGCCGCCTCTCTCTCTCTCTCTCTCTCTCCCTCTCCCTTCACACACGCACAGCAGCAGGCAGGTACACCCCCTCTCCCCCTCACCGCTACGTGTGCACAGGGCTGGTCGCTACCATAGAGGTCGCTACAATGTTGTAGTCTCATTATTATTAACCATTATCCGCAGCTAGCTGACGTTAACTTTATCAGGCATGTCCATACGTTTACGGTGACTAAACGTCCTGTTTGCCCAGACATGTCCACATTTCACGTCCTGTCCGAGGCGTGTTTTTTTTTTTTTTCTTTTTCCTAAATGAAATCATCGGCGGTGTTGATTGTTTTTAACGGGACCGCTGACCGGCGCGGCCCGACTTCATTCTCGGTACCGGCCCGTTGAGTTAAATGTAGGAGCCCATTGTTGATCCGTGGTCATCTAGGAGCTCAGAGGAACAGACAAGAAGCGCACTGCTTCAGAGCAGTTACAGTAAAGACGTGTGTGTGTGTGTGTGTGTGTGTGTGTGTGTGTGTGTGTGTGAAAGAGAGAGAGAGACTACAGTAAAATACCCCCCCCTCCTTGAGAGCAGACAGGAAAGACAGTAAAGAAGCAGGTGTGTGTGAGTGAGGGAGGGAGAGAGATTTTTATTATTATTATATTTTTTTATCCCTGTGGTATTGAAAATGGTATCGAGTATTGAATATTTTCCCGAATATCGATATTGAGTTGAAATCCTGATCATGATCGTGACAACCTTAGTGCCAGTAACTGTCCATCTGATTACCTGGACAACTGCAGTGTCAGAAGGTCAGAATAGAGAAGTTGGTGCCACGAGCTAAAAGATGATGGAGACCAGTGTATCGATGGAGAAGGGACGGATTTGGAACACAGAGACATGCACCTGGCCACTATACCCCCTCACCCAAAAGAAGTAACTAAGTAACTTTTACTCTGAGTACATTTTAAATGAGTTTACTTTTACTTGAGTAGATTTTTATACCAGTAGGCCTACTTTTACTTTTACTTGAGTACAATTTCATCAAGGTAACAGATTTTTTTGTACTCTTTCCATCACTGTGGTCTATAGTTGATTATTTTAGCATTCTTACCTCATCAACAGCCCACTCTACTGCAGCCTCTTTAAACATGCCACTCTGTGTATTAGGTCACGTATTAATAACAGAAAAATATGGTGCTACCTAATTTGTTTTGGTGCTACTAAATGAAAAGCTAGGTGGCACCGGTGCTACCTGTGAAAAAGTTAGTCTGGAGCCCTGTAGCCAGGTGTGTTGTGCTCGTGAATAAACCGAGTTACAAGGAACTCGTCGTGTCTGCTTCATTCCGTGACAAGGAGTAATTTATGTTTTGGTTTGTTTTTTTAAATATTTTTTTTCTGGTTTTCGGGGTAATTTTTTTCTGACTTAGCTATGAGATTTCTACATCCCGTGAGAAGCTCCCACCTGCAAGTAACGTAAGGACTGATTTCAAAATAAAGGTGCTACATCAGTCTGTTCTGAGTGACTCTCTCTGGGGAGGGTTTCTGTAATAACAGGTATTTTCCTTTCAATATAAATCTGAATTTACTTGGAACACAGTGAAAATAAGACTGTATTTTTTGTGGAGCATGTCCATGGATGTATAAGCAAGGAAAATGAAAGCGCCTTTACTCATTGTGTTATGAGTAGTACTTTTATTTTGAAGGGTGTTTGTTATACGCTCCCTGATGTGACGTGTGTGTAGCTTGCCCCGGGAAGAGTTTGTTGATGCTCGTGTTTGAGCCGTCAGTCTGGAAAATAAAGCAATGGTGGAACCTGTACCAATTTTTCCAAGTGGTAAAATTTCTAGAAAAGAAAAGCAAAAAAAAGTTTTTTAAAAATTCTAGAAAAAAGTGGTAAAATTTCTAAAAAAAAAAAAAAAATGTTTTTCAAAAATTCTTTTAAAAAAAGTGGTTAAAAAAAAAATCTCATTTTAAAAAAAAATTAAAAAATTCTGAAAAAATAAGTGGTAAAATTAAAAAACATTTTTCAAATTCTTTAAAAAAGTGGTAAAATTTCTAAAAAGAAAAAACGTCTTTAAAAAAATATTTTAAAAAAGTGGTAAAATTCCCCCCCCCCCAAAAAAAATTCTCATAAAAAAAAAAAAGTTCAAAAATTCAAAAAAAAGAAAAAAGGGGTAAAATATCTAAAAAAAAAAAAAAAAGCTTTTAAAAGATTATTTTTTAAAAAAAGTGGTAAAATTTCAAAACAAATTTTTTTTTTTTTAATGTCTTTAAAAAAAGTGGTCAAATTTAATTAAATGAATTAAAAAAAAAAAAAAATTATTGGCAACGCTTGACTTCTAAATGTGTGTGTGTGTGTGTTCTCTCTCTCAGCGATGCCACCAGGAAGTCCCGGTCCAATCACGCGCCACGAGTCCTCAGACAGTCTGGCCTCGGACCACAGCGGGCAGGAGGACGAGGAGTGGCTCTCGCAGGTGAGACGCTGCTGCTGCTTCATTCAAATCTAACTTTATTCACACCTGGACCAAGGACGACAGACAGACAGATGTGTTGTAGTTTCCACATCTGTAACACGACGGTCGTTAGAACTTGATCTGAGTGGACGAGTGCAGGATGAGTTCATAGGTTTAGATGAAACATTTTGGTTGGAGAGACGACGTCCCATGGTGCCATGTTCGGCCTGAGGTGCTGATCGCCGGTTTGACTCCCAACACCGTCCTGTCAGATAAAGGCCAAAAACGACCCCCAAAAAATATCTGACATGAAAATTGTGCAGCATTAAAACTGGGAAAATCCTTTTTACATGGGTCTTTAAGAAAAATAAAATGTATTTATTTAAATATTTACAGACTGGGAACTTCATTTTATTCAATAAAGACATTATTTGCATTTTCTAAAAGACATTATACTATTGTCTCATACTCAGGACATTATTGCAAAATCCAGATGAAATGGTAAATATTGCAGCTGTAGTGTGTTTTAGACTCTGTGGTGTTTCCCACCTGTAAACCCTTAAAGGCCTCAAAACTCTGCTCCAATAAAAACATGGGTGAAGACTCATTCGTTCAATATCATATTTTAAAAAAATGATCAAAGTTCTTCACAGATAAAATACAGTACAAAATGACAGATTTACAATTCAGAGAACATAAATAACATTCATCAAAGTGAATTAGTAAATGATTAACAGTTTTAAATTTAGCATAAAGTTCAGTTTTAATTGTGAATCAAAGTTGTAGTTTGTTCCATCTTGTGCACCAGCTGTTACAGTCAGGCATCAATCAACCTTCAATAACGCGTTCATTTATTCAAACTTTATTCATAATTATCACATGTGCATCAAAGTATTAACTTTATTAACACATGAACACATGAACAGTCCTGATCTAAACACACACACTTCTTCATGTATTCATATTTACCGTGCCATCCCATCATGACGCCTCAGTCTCCACTCTGTAGTGACTCGTGGTGATTTCCTGGTGCACTGATACTGATCGCAGGTCTGATCTCCAGCGTCCGGTGCGGCCGCCTGCAGCTCTCTGACCTCTCAGCCTGGTTAACCTCTTAGTCTCTGGTCTCTGGTGCCGGTGCAGGTAAACCCCCCCCCCCCTGCCCCCCCGCTGCATTTTCACCATCAATAATTCCTCTGCATCTATAATTGATCGGTTCAAACACAGCCACTTAGCCCAGCGCCGCCGCGCCGCCACACGCTGCCATGATAGTTCACCAGCAGCAAAACTATCCGCTGCACTAAGCTCAGGGTATCCGCGGGGTCTTGAAAAGTATTAAAAAGTCTTTTCACGTCATTATAAAGTCTTAAATTTTGAAGGTATTTTTTCTGAATTAGCTGTCCAAGAGTTTGATTCCTAAAACACATTGTAAAAGTGTGTGAATTTATTCATTTTATTAAAAAACAAAGATGAACCGGTGCATAAAAAAAGAAAAGAAGATTGTTGTTTTTGTTTTTTGAGAGTGGAGCAATGCTTTTTTTATATAAACTTTGCCTTTGATTTATTATCCCAGCCTATTTTGAATTCTGTTGTATCATAGTGGTCTAAAGTCTTTATCACAAACTAGAACTGTTACGTTAAAAGTGTCACTAGGTGCGTTTACATGGACACAAATATTCGGAATAAAGGGCTGATCCGAATAAAAATGTGTCATGTAAACACGTCAATTGGAAGATTCTGATCGGATTCGGCTCGATCCGAAAGAAATTCTGTTCGGATCGAGAGGGGTGGTTTATGCCGATCGTAATTCCGAATGAGGTCCATGTAAACACTTATTCCGGTCATTAGGTCTTTCCCACTAGCGCGACACGGCTGTCTACACAGTTCTACTCGGTTCTTATTTATTTAGCCTATTCATTTTTGCTTTTACACACTCCAGTGTGACGTCCGACAGGAATCAAACCCGCTAAGTTTAAAAACACCCTGGCAGCAGCGCACACGGATCTACTGAGACGTGTTATTCTGTCACCTGAGGTAATGAGGTGGACGAGTGAGTTTGGAGCTGATGAGAGGAGAGAAAAAAGAGAGCGAGTAGTAGCCTACCGACCCGATATTGCCGTGTATCTCGCTTTCAGAGTAATCCCGCTTCTTTCCCCGCTCTCTGTCCGTTGTCTTCACCGTCTTCCACTGACGTAACTCCACAAATGTCCAGAGCGCACATGGCTAATTAATATGCACGTGCTGTTTTGCATTGACCATATGGTTGTGTTTGGGTGTATAGAGGGCGGGATATGGCGTGTTCACATCCGCACTTTTCATGGGTCCGGTGAGATTTATCAATGGCAGGAACAGTAGTAGTACAGCAACAGCTCTTAAAATCTGGCGCAGGTCCATTTTGAGTAGGCTACTGAATGGGATAAATTGAGCCACTTCCGCGTTTATTGGTTTGTTTACAGTAGTACAGGAAGTACAACTCTTCTTCTGCTGTTGTTTTAGGGAAAAAGACAGCTCTGCACATGTCTAAATGCTGTGATTCTGAATAAAGCTCGGTGCATGTGTACGCACGCCATGATCGGATTATTTGATTTTGCGCCCATGTAAACAGTGGATTCGGATTTTCCGATCCCTCAAATTTTTAATCTGATTAAGAAAATTTGCGCATGTAAACACAGCTACTGATGTAAATGGTCACAGCTTGAAGTGGTGGTGAGGTATTGACAAATATTGAGATGGTCTTGAAAAAGTCTTAAAAGGGTATTAAAATTAACTTCAAGATTCCTGTATTTACCCTGAACCTGCATTTTTTAAATTTATTTATTAAATTTTTTTGGGCGACGTCCTGACAGAACAGCGGTAGTTGAGAAGTGATAGTGGAGCTGTTGGTGTAACTATGGAGACGAGCTCAGGACGAAGCTCAGACTCTCTGGACCACGACCTGGTTTCTGCTTTATTGTGACATGAAGTTAAATCCTCCACCGCCGGCGTCCACAGCTCGTCCACCAGAGGACGTGTGATGGACGCTCACATGTCCATCACTGCAACCGTCATCTTATTAAAGGAATAGTTCACCCAAAAATGAAATTGAAGTCATTAGTGACTCCCCCTCATGCTGATGAATACTCCGGAGTAGTTTTTTATTCCTCAAAGTGCATCTGGAGATCCGGGAGGCCGGTTCGTAGTGCAACCAAAACTTTATATGAGAGTCAATAGGGCCCAACACAAAAACGTCCATAAAACTACACAACAACCATTTAATATTCCTCCACACTGCTCGGCCACTGCAATCCAAGTGTCCTGAAGGGAGATAGTCCACATTCCTCACACAGTTCTCGCATACACACAGATATGGTAGATAAACAGTACTGATGGGAAACTATTAAAAACTCAAATAAAGCACAGGAGTGTCTGGAGCATTAAAAAGATTAAAAAATAAAAAATAAATAAATAAAAGTACAAGTGTAGCCTATAAATCTATCTGCCCCCTAGCAGCAGCAGATCTCTCTGCTCCGTAGGTGGGTCTAGAAACGAGCCATAGGAACTTTTTGAGTCTCGAACACCGTTTGTGTTGACCAATCACAGCGCTCTATCTGTTTAGAGAGTCGTTGGGCGGCTTAACGCCATGACGACATACATTTTAATTGGCTTGTCAGGCTAACGTCATCCTGCTCTTTGCTCTGATTGGTCGTAGCGCTGCCCTATTGGTGCAGAGACAGCCTTCATCCCGCCCCCTGGACTGAGCCGAGGTCTACCGGCCGTTGGCTTGTCAGGCTACACAAAAGGTAGAAATGAATAAAAAAAACCAAAAACTCCAGTGCAGGTGTCGGACTGAACCAAACGATCAGGAAGCAGCAGGTCGATCTGAGGTGAAAGGTCACCGGCTGCTTTAGACCAGACAGAGGAGGAGGGGGGGGGGGTTGATGCTGCTGGACTGGACTGTAACATCTGGACCTGGGTCCTGCAGCCTGGCAGCTGTTCAGCTCTGTGGCTGGGCGTGTGACATTCATGGTGTTAACTGGCCACACACACACACACACACACACACACACACAGTGACAGTGACGGTCGTCCTCCTCCTTCTGTGTCCTACTTCGAGCAGCTGTGCCTCGTCCAGCGGCAGGAAAACCTCCAGACTCTCTGACTTTTTACACGTTGGATCAAAGTGTCAAAGTGAAAACGTTTCAAACCTGGTCAGAGGTCAGAGGTCAGAGGTCACCGCAGCTCCGGCTTTGATTTAATTAACTAACATACTGTACATTAACATTAAAATATAATGTGTACAAATAAATAATATTGGTGATCAAAATGCTTCACAGAGCAATAACATAGAGTACGAAGTGTAAAGTAGATTCACAGTGAAAGAGAAAACATATGAAATGAAAATTAATGATTTAACAATTTAAAATTCTGCATTAAAAATAACAAAAGTGCAAAGAGTTAAAACATGATTCATACAAGTTATTGTTTAGCAACACACACTCTGTATTTTTAACCTTTAAACCTTAGATGGTGGAAACCAAACAGTCAAACTGGTCAATTTGTGGATTAATTAATTAATTAATTAAAATCCACTGACAGCTCTCATTAAAATCATCTAAATATCATATATTAAAATATGAATATGAACATTTTACAAATATTAAAGTGACAAATATTAATTATTAAAATGATGAATATGATATTGCACCTGGATTAGAAGCAGCAGATTTGTTAAAAATGTTTTCACTCTGTCGTTGCAGGTTAATAAATTATAATTATCAAGATTAATTTATTCCTCCCACAATGGGAAAAAAAAAAGTCATAATAATAAATAATAGTAATAAAGAATCAATATTGTAAAAGGTAGAAGCCGTGTGTGACGCTGACACCTGAGTGGAGGTGAGAGCTGACGGTGGTAGAGTTAATGAGATGTGACGGTGAGGCGTTCAGGGACACGTTAAGTGCTGCGGAGAGTTGAGGAGCGTGGGAGGAGGAGGCAGCGTGATGATGGTGATGAGGCCCAACGGCCCAACGGCCCAACAGCCCCTCCCACGGGAAAGCCCCTCCCACCACCACCACCATCATCATCATCATCATCACGCCGCCACCGCCGCTCCCAGCTCACCTCACGCAGAGACTGTGACGAGACCCGACACGGTCACCAGAGTCTGAGTAGCTCCGGCTTTTAGTCGATGTCACGTTACCGAGGTCACGGAGCTGCGCAACTGAAAAAAACGGATGTCTTTGAACGCGTTATCATCTTTCATCTGCACAGAAAGTGTTAAGATTTAAGACGCAGAGTGTTAAGATTTAAAAAAAGAAAAAAAAATCTGTAAAAAAATGTTTCTAGAAAAAAAAGTGGTAAAATTTCTTTAAAAAGAAAATTCTCAAAAAAAAAAAAAAAGGTTTAAAAAGTCTCAAAAAACAGTGGTAAAATTTATTTTTAAAAAAATTCTCAAAAAGAGTGGTAAAAATTCTCAAAAAAAGGTTTAAAAATTCTCAAAAGAAAACGTGGTAAAATTTCTTTAAAAAAAATAAAAAAGTTTAGAAATTAAAAAAAAATAAAGTGCTAAAATAAAAAAATAAAAAAGTGGTCAAAAAAATTCTCAAAAAAAAAGTTTAAAAAAAAATTCTAGAAAAAAAGTGGTAAAATTTCTTTAAAAAAAATTCTCAAAAAAAAAAAGGTTTAAAAAGTCTCAAAAAACAGTGGTAAAATGTATTTTTTTTTAAAAATTCTCAAAAAAAGTGGTAAAATTTTTTTTTTTTTAAAACTTATCAAAAAAAGTGGTAAAATTTATTTTTTTTTAAAAATTATCAAAAAAAGTGGTAAAATTTCTCAAAAAAAGGTTTAAAAATTCTCCAAAGAAAACGTGGTAAAATTTCTTTAAAAAAAATTAAAAAAAGTGTAGAAATTCAAAAAAAATAAAGTGCTAAAATAAAAAAATAAAAAGTGGTAAAAAAAAATTCTCAAAAAAAAAGTTTTTAAAAAATTCTAGAAAAAAAAGTGGTAAAATTTCTTTAAAAAAAAAATTCTCAAAAAAAGAGTTTCAAAATTCTAAAAAAAAAAAAAAAAGGACCTGTGGGGGTCCTCGGACCCCACTTGAGAACCACTGCTTTAGAGGACGCAGCCTACAGTCTTTGGAGTCAACCGTTGGTCGATGTGACAGTCCAGCCGGCGGAGGTTCAGCGTTTCCTGATTGAGTCTGAACACAACCAACGTCCTGACGTCAAACATTTCAACTTGGTGTCTGTTTTACACTGAGATACTGAGATTATTAACTAAACCTCCCTGACGATGTTTCATTCAGGTTCATGTAGATGAAGAATTTTATGAATCAATCTGGTTTGTACCGTGTTGTTGTTGTAACTCAGCTCCATGTGAACTTCACCTGATCCACGATCCTCAGAGAGAGTCTGTAGTTCTGTTCTGACAACGTGTGTGTGTGTCTCTGTCTCTGTGTGTGTGTGTGTGTGTGTGTGTGTCAGGTGGAGATCGTGACCCACACCGGCCCCCACCGCCGCCTGTGGATGGGCCCCCAGTTCCAGTTCAAGACCATCCACCCGTCGGGCCAGACCACCGTCATCTCGTCCTCGTCCTCGGTGCTGCAGTCCCAGGGCCCGGCCGACGCCCCGCAGCCGCTGCTCGACTTCGACACCGACGACCTCGACCTGCACAGCCTGAGGTGCGTTCAGGGACCGCACGGAGAAAATACAGTTCCCTCACTGCAAAAACTCCAATATCTTACCAAGAATATTTGTCTCATTTCTAGTCAAAACAAATCTCATTCTACTTAAAATAAGACTCATTACAATAAAAGTAGCTTGTTTTTAAGACATTTTTCGCTTGTTTCAAACAAATTTTCACTTGAAATAAATCTGACAGTGGAGCAAGTTTTTCTTTCTTATTACAAGCACAAAAAAACTTTTTTCTACTTATTTCAAGTGAAAATATGTTTGAAACAAGTGAAAATGATCTAAAAACAAGTTACTTTTTAGGTGACGAGTCTTATTTTAAGTGGAAAGAGATTAGTTTTGACTAGAAATGAGACAAATATTCTTGGAAAGACTTTGAGTTTTTGCAGTGCTGACTGTGTGTGTGTGTGTGTGTGTGTGTGTGTGTGTGTGTGTAGGATTCAGCCGGTGCGTTCAGAGCCCGTCAGTATGCCGAGCGCTCCAGGACTCGTGGCCGATCGACGCCAGACCAACATCATGGACGCAGGATCAGGTAGGAGACTTCTCCTCTTCTTCCTCTTCCTTTTCTCTTCTTTCTTCTTTCCTCTTCTCAACAAAAACAAAATGTTCCTCAACCACAAAAACACAAAAACACTCGTTCACATGTTTTTCCATAGAAGCAGAGTTCTGTCTTTGCATTTCCACTTCCTGTATTGACCTGTGACCCCTCTCAGCCACCGTAGCTGATGCTCACTCCTGATTGGAGGGTGAGCTTGGGTTGCTCTGTGCTTTTATTTTGAAATGAACTTCCTATGAACCTCATACTTGTGTGTGTGTGTGTGTGTGTGTGTGTGTGTGTTTCTACTGTGGGGGGAGCGCTGATGCAAACGTCCTATCTCATTATGCATTAGTATCAGATTTCCCATAATGCACCAGTGAGCCCCTGATGTGTTTGCATGTGTTTTATTATTTTATATCACCCGTTTTTTTTTAAATGGACTAATTTCTGCGACGCGGGACACTGATCAATTTAGAAATTTTGGGCTATTTTTCTTCCTGAACATGTCTTCTTTCAGAAAAGTCGAAAGAAATGGTAGAAAATCCACATAGAGGTTTTTATTTTACTTCATTTTGTCTTCTATCGTCAGTAGATTTCTCCGTATCCGCAACCAATTGTAAAAGTACGATTGACATTAACAATCTCTGTAGTTTTACAGTCCAAGTCTTTAAAGGCCGTTTTCTCAGAAAGAGTTTTTCAGACTCAGACTCTGAGCTAGAAATCTCCACTTCAGCAGCACTTACAGACACCAAACCTTCCACTTTGACTCCTTTCTATATCCTGAAGGTTTTTACAGAGGGGATTGTTGATATATCATTCACAGCCTCATTTATACAACATTTTATTACTAAAAACGTGGCAAAATTAGATTTTTTTTAGGGCTGGTGACAGTATTTTCTCATGTACAGAGTGATAAAAAGAGATATCACTGTAAAAACTTCTGACTCTAATATGTCAACAAAATAAAACAAGAATTTTGAAAGTAGCTTTATCCATTGTTCAGATTTCTGTTCTGGAAATGTATGCAAATGAGTGCATATTTAATTAGATATTGCCTCATTTACATATTTTAACATAAAATTTGACAAAACTTGTAATACAAAAAAGATTTGTCTTAATGTGAGTGATAAACTTGGGAAGTTTCATGGTGATATGTGTTAGTTTAATATTTTTCCCTATTCACCTGTAGTGTCTCACCTTAACTCTGATTATCTGAGCGGCTCAGACTCACACGAGGATCAGACTCAGAAGCCGTGTGTTTGTGTTGTGTTTGTGTTTGTGTTGTGTTGTTGTGACACCGCGTGCTGTGATTGGATTGATCTGAACCTAAAAGTCGGTCGTCCATCACACGGAGCTGATTCCCATCGTCTGTCTCCTTTAATCTGTCTAATCCAATCACACGCAGACGAGCGGATTCCCCTTTAAAATATGTCTGCTGCTCTCGGGCTGTAATGCTGTTAGAGGGTGTGTGTGTGTCTGTGTGTGTGTGTGTGTGTGTGTGGGAATCATCACTTATTGCGTGACATTACATCCTGCTGCCTTTTGTCCGTCTGGGGAGACAGAGACGTTTTATCTCCAAAAAAACGTTTTAAGATTTCTAGAAAAAAGTGATACAAATTCTAAAAAATAAAAGAAAAAACGGGAAAAGAAAAAATTCTAGAAAAAAAAGTGGTAAGATTTGAAATAAGAAAAAAAAAACATTTAAAATTTTTCTAGAAAAAAAAGGTCTTAAAAAAATTCGAGAAAGAAGTGGTAAAATTTCTAAAAAAAAAAAAAAAAAAAAAAATCTTTAAAAAAATTCTAGAAAAAAGTGGCAAAATTTCTTAAAAAAAAAAAAAACAGTTAAAAATTTTCTCGAAAAAATTGGTAAAATTGGAAAAAAAAAGGTTTGTAAAAAATTCTAGAAAAAAAGTGGTAAAATTTCTAGAAAAGTTTTTAAAAAATTCTAGAAAAAAAGGGTTAAAATTTCTAAAAAAAATAAAGAAAAAGTTAAATTTTCTAGAAAAAATAAAGAAAAAGTTAAATTTTCTAGAAAAAATTGGTAAAATTAAAAAAAAAGGTTTTTTAAAAAATTTTAAAGTTCAAGACTTCTAAAAAAAAAAAAAAGTGGTAAAACTTCAAGAAAAAGTTGAGGACCCTCGGATCCCACTTAGAGGATGCTGCCTACGTGGTTTTTTGAGGCTGCGAAGTCAACTGTTGTACGTGTATACTGTATATGTCTGCTGCTCTCGGGCTGTAATGCTGTTACAGGGTGTGTGTGTGTGTGTGTGTGTGTGTGAGAGGGAATCATCTCTTATTGCGTGACATTACATCCTGCGTTTTATCTGCTGCGTCTAGTGACAGACAGGCGTCGCTCATCTGGATCGTGGCCTCGCTCTGACTCAGAGCTGTTAGCCCCGCCCCCTTCTGTCCCTAAGCCCCGCCCCCTTATGCACCCTCAGCCCCGCCCACTTTCTGCCCCTTCTGCCCCCCCCCTCCCCCTGTTCACTCAGGTGTCAGCAGGTATGAGGAGCAGCAGCGTGTGTGTGTGTATCTCTGACAGACCGAGAGGCGTAAACGGATGCTGCAGATACAGTTTGACCTGAGCTGATTCACTGATCTCAGGTCATAATAATTATAATAAAAGGTCCCGCCAGAACAAAGTAGGAAACTGTTTTATAGAATAAAAGAAAAATAAAAAAATATTAGTGAATGAATAATTACAGAATAAGAAATAAAAACAAATCTTTGATCACGATGATGTAATAAAAAGTTAAAGCTAAAACAGACGTGTGTTTATGGTGCATTCATGATCCTCAATTGAAAATAAATGTGCCAAACACTGTAATTAATTTAATTTCTGCTGCTATTTCTAAATGATGAATAACTTATATTTCAAATTAAATCAGAAAATTAAATTCATGATTTAAAAGCAGCAACTTTAAAACATGAAATATGTCTAAACTGAATTGTAATAGTGTCATAATTTTCCATTTCTGACACTCTCCACATGAATTTATTCTTATAATTTTAAAAATAATTTGCAATTTCTTCACACACATTGATTCACTCTAATAAAATCATATTTAGTCTCTGTTCATTTTATTGTTTCTATAGTTCATTAATTTTTGATTTCTCGAGCTCTCCAGACTCAAGATTTCAAGATACTTTATTGTCACTGGTGAAACAAACAATACAGGGAAATGTAGTTTAGGCAACAATCCATCCATCCATCCATCCATCCATCCATCCATCCATCCATCCATCCATCCATCCATCCATCCATCCATCCATCCATCCATCCATCCATCCATCCATCCATCCATCAGACTGTAGAAGCATTTATATGAATAAATAAAGTGATGTCTTGTTGCTGAGTGAATGAAAATATTAAAATAACCTTGAAATTGTCAAAATAGATAAATATTCCCTATATTTTATCATAATTAACGATAAATCTGTGGGTTTACATTTGTCTTGTTTTATCTTTTGTACAAATTTACACATAGAGGATTTGTATCTATATCTACGTATATATAGGTATTGTACTGCTAAAAACTCTAAATCTTTCCAAGATTATTTGTCTAATTTCTAGATTTAGACTCGTCACCTAAAAATTAACTTGTTTTTAGACAATTTAACTTGTTTCTAACTAATTCTAACTTATTTGAAGAGAAAATCTGCTCGAAAGAAGTAGAAAGTGTCTAAAAACAAACTACTTTTCAATGTGATGAGTCTTATTTTAAGTAAAATGAAATTTGCTTTGACTAGAAATAAGACAAATATTCTTGGTAAGATATTTGACAGTGTAGTTTTTACAGTGTAATATTTATACATCTCAATGCACTTTATATGTCGGTATTCTCTTTGATAATACTGGTGGAGTTGGTGAATATTGTTGGACGATGCTTCACTTTACCTGTTCACCCTCACCTGTGAGACCACAGCTCCCCCTGTCTGAGCCTCTCACCTCCTCCTCTTCCTCCTCCTTCCTCCTCCTCCTCCTCCTCCTCCTCCTCTTCCTCCTCCTCTTCCTCAGTATCATATCTGTCTCTCCT
The DNA here is from genome assembly GCF_045865225.1 of Trachurus japonicus. Taxonomy (NCBI): domain Eukaryota; kingdom Metazoa; phylum Chordata; class Actinopteri; order Carangiformes; family Carangidae; genus Trachurus; species Trachurus japonicus. The sequence goes on along the minus strand of NC_140919.1, from coordinate 7,857,027 downwards.
CCTCTCCAGTGTCCTCTGTGTGTTTTCCGTTTCTTCTCTAACGGCTTCAGAGCAGCAGAGACACAGAGGAGGACCGAGCCTGGCCGAGGGGATGGAGGTGATGCTTATCAGTGTGTGTGTGTGTGTGTGTGTGTGTGTTGTGTCCTACCGCTGCCATGGCGCCGCCTCTTATCACACACATCACCTTTGTCTCACCCTGTGGAGCTGCAGCAGTCTGTCAGCCTGTGTGTGTGTGTGTGTCTGTGTGTGGCAGAACTCAGTACCGACCGACCGACCGTCAGACGACTGCGAGGCTCGGCGCTCCGGCTCGGGATCAGAGGCCCGGAAAATTAACACCTCCTTAAATCTGATCCGTCTCACACACACACACGGAAAACCATAGAACCACACGCTGAAGTCCAGCAGAGACCAGGACAGGTGGACTCTGGTGACTTTATATGGTTACAATGAACTTAAATGTGATAATTAACCATAAATCTGGAATATTTCCTCCCCTACACTGCAAAAACTCTTTTGCAAGAATATTTGTCTTGTTCCTTGTCAAAATGTCAAAACTAATCTCTTTCCACTTAAAATAAGTCTCATCACCTAAAAATTAACTTGTTTTTAGATCATTTTTACTTGTTTCAAACTAATTCTCACTTGAAATAAGTAGAAAAATCTGCCAGTGAAAGCAGGTTTTTTTGTGCTCATAATTAGGAAGAAAATCTTCCTCCACTATCAGATTTTTCTACTTATTTCAAGTGAAAATCTGCTTGAAAGAAGTAAAAAGTGTCTAAAAACAAGCTACTTTTTAATGTGATGAGTCTTATTTTGAGTAGAATGAGATTTGTTTTGACTAGAAATAAGACAAATATTCTTAGTAAAATGTTGAGTTTTTGCAGTGTAAATCCCATTTTTAATCTTTATAAACCTGCAGACCTTCTCATTATCCACAGGTTTCATGTAGAAACATCTGGCTTATTATTATTGTTATTATTATTATTATTATTATTATGACACTGTATGTGAAACAGCTGCAGCTCACACACACACACTCACACTGATACAGGCAGGTTTGACTTTCAGACGTTCCCCACACACACACACACACACACACACACACACATTCACACACACTCTTAATGTTTCACAGGTGAGAATGTGAATTTCACATGTGCTTTTATTTTGTGAGGAAACTTTAAAAATAACTCAGAGACTGATCCGAGGTCAGTTTTCATGTGTAATATTATAATAAAGTCATCATTTAACAGAATATGAGTTAGGACTGAGATTAATATCTATCAATATACATATATATAATGATGAATGTCTTAATTTAATTTAATTTAATTTCATTTCATTTTTAGTGTTTCATTTTTCTTTGTTTAAATTTAATTTAATTTAATTCTACTGACATATTATTATCTATTATTCATCTTTTTGAGTTTTTTTTCTCTTGTTTCTTATCCAGTCCACTCTGACACAATAAACATCTGTATATTATCTTATATAAATATACATGTGAGAGTATTAAAATACAGATCAATGTTAAATGCAGTAAACTGCTTTGTGTGTCATTGTGACATCAGAAGCTCAACTCTTTATTTTTTCAGGAAGGGCCGATGACGCCCTGATTACAAACAATTACTCAATTCAATAAACATGCAAGGTGTAAAAATAAAGGAGTAATACAAAAAAACAACCATTTCAAAAGGTACATGTCCATGATAATAAGCCTGGAGGGATTAAAGGGCGTCCAGCTGATTGTTAAAAACAATGAAACAACTATTCTACTGTGTATTCCTGTTTTATTTATGTCATTGGCTTTAATAGTTTCACTCCTCTGGTGTTTTATCTGTTACGTACAGAAGATTTTTCCATTTGAATGCTGCAAAATACTCAAAGGCCGTTTTTTCCAGAGGGATATGAGCACGACGAGTGGAGAAACTGCATAACTTAACACGTAGTTTGTGAAGAAAGACCTTATAAATAAATAACAGGATGACAGTCGACTCCTAGAAACATGAATAAATATGAAACTATTGATTATTGACTGAAGAATCAGTGGTTAGGTTTAGGTTTATTTATTTATTTAGCACACATTTATATTCGATGGTGCAGGGAGGGAACGAAGCCGATTGGCTCGTACATAAGTTCCACCCACCTGTCACTAATTGCAACAAAACACATTTCTATGGCTAACAGATATACATAGAGAGAGAAAAAGGAGATAAAGCGCATAGATGATCACCGTTATATGAGCCAAAATTAGCAAAAATGAAGAGATAGAGAACAAAATGAGCAGTAACAAACAGAGACGATGGAAATAAGGCACAAAAATTCATAGATTGAAATCATACACTGCAAAAACTCAAATGTCTTACCAAGAATACTTGTCTTATTTCTAGTCTAAAATGTCATTTCTAGTCAAAACAAATCTCATTCTACTTAAAATAAGATTCATCAAATAAAAAGCAGCTTGTTTTTAGACACTTTTTACTTCTTTCAAGCAGATTTTCATTTGAAATAAGTAGAAAAATCCGATAGTGGAGCAAGGTTAACATACACTACAAAAACTCAAAATCTTTCCAAGAACATTTGTCTTATTTTTCTTGTCAAAATGTCTCATTTCTAGTCTAAACAAATCTCTTTCCACTTAAAATAAGACTCATCACATAAAAAGTAGCTTGTTTTTAGACACTTTTTACTTCTTTCAAGCAGATTTTCACTTGAAATAATCTGATAATGGGGCAAGTTTTTCTTTCTTATTACAAGCACAAAAAAACTTGCTTTCACTGGCAGATTTTTCTACTTATTTCAAGTGAAAATGAGTTTGAAACAAGTGAAAATGATCTAAAAACAAGTTAATTTTTAGGTGATGAGTCTAATTTTAAGTGGAAAGAGATTAGTTTTGACTAGAAATGAGACATTTTGACAAGAAATAAGACAAATATTCATTGAAAGATTTGGGGTTTTTGCAGTGTATAGAGATGTAAAAAAAATAATAATAAAAAAAAAAGGCCGACTCATGTTTTTGAAGATGTTTCCTTCAGAATAAAAGCCCTTCCTCTTCCTCCTCCTCCTCCTCCTCCTCCTCCTCCTCCTCGGTGACTCACTTACAGTCAGAGCGTCTCCCCAGTGTCTGCTGCGTCTTATCTCAGCCCATACACTCTGCTTATCTCTGCCCTCCCCGAGGTGACGGGACGCCACCGCCGCCCGCCGCCGTCTGCATGGGACACACACACACACACACACGGACACACACGGACACACACACACACACACACACACACACACACACACACACACACACACACACACACACACACTCTTGCTGTAGCTGTACAGTCTTGACTCAGCAGTATATTGTCCAACACTGTGATGTCCACCATCTGCAACGTACAGGATCAATACCACACTGTTATCAATACCTGTGTGTGTCTGTATGTGTGTGTGTGTGTCTATGTGTGTGTGTATAAGTGTGTGTGTGTATGTGTGTGTGTATAAGTGTGTGTGTGTGTGTGTCCCAGCTAGACGACACAGTGGCGTTTTGTGGCAGGAGGTCGTATCAGGAAAGAAAGAAAAGGAGACAGACCTGAAAGAGAGATAACACTGCAAGAGTATTTAATCTTCCCTGCCTCTGTGTGTGTGTGTGTGTGTGTGTGTGTGTGTGTCTGTGTGTGTGTGTGTGTGTTTTGACTCTGTGAAGAAAAGCCGCCCTGCTCCAAAACAGGAAACAACAACCTGTGTGTTGTAGTGTCAGCACCGTTTGTTGTTGTCGTCCCAAACCCCCCGCCACACACACACACACACACACACACACACACACACACACACACACACACACACACCCGCCTCGCTGTTTGTCTCCATCCCCGTGTGTGTGTGTGTGTGTGTGTGTGTGTGTGTGTGTGGTTTATCTGCGGCGGTGGATCAGTGATAGTGTGTGAGCTGGCGGCGGAGCGGAGGGAGCAGCAGCTTATCACAGCACTGAGACACTTTGGAGAGGAGAGCTACTGTGTGTGTGTGTGTGTGTGTGTCTGTGTGCGTGTGTGTGTCGAATGTGTGTGTGTGTGTGTGTGTGTCTGTGTGTGTGTGTGTGTGTGAGATAAATTGGTCAACATCCATTATAAGAAGCTAAAATGTAGAGATTCTCTGAGGAACTGTTTTAGTTTTTATGATGAAGCTTTAACCCCTCCTGTTGTCCTCAAGGAGGGAAGGAAGGAAGGAATGACAGACAAAGGGAAAGAAGGAAGGATAAAGGGAAAGATGGGAGGAGAGGAGGAAGGGAAAAAGGATGGAAAGAAGGAGAGAGGGAACAGATTGGGTCAATTCGGTCAAAAAGGAAGGAAGAAGTAAGGACGAAGGGAAGGAAGGTAGGAAGGAAGGAAGGACGGAAGGAAGGACAAAGAGAAAGATGGGAGGAGAGAAGGAAGGAAAGAAGGAGAGAGGGAACAGATTGGGTCAAAAAGGAAGGAAGAAGTAAGAATGAAGGGAAGGAAGGAAGGAAGGAAGGGAAAAAGGATTGTGGAAAGAAGGAAGGGGAAAAAGGAAGGAAAGAAAGATGGAGAAAGGGAACAGATTCATCCAAGGAAGGAAGAATAAAGAATAAAGAAGGAAGGAAGGAAGGAAGGACAAAGGGAAAGATGGGAGGAGAGAAGGAAGGGAAAAAGGAAGGAAAGAAGGAGAGAGGGAACAGATTGGGTCAAAAGGAAGGAAGAAGTAAGGACGAAGGGAAGGAAGGAAGGAAGGAAGGGAGGAAAAAAGGATTGTGGAAAGAAGGAAGGGAAAAGGGAAGGAAAGAAAGATGGAGGGAGGGAACAGATTCATTCAAGGAAGGAAAGAAGGAAGGGAGGGAGGGGGAAGGGATTGTGGAAAGGGGAAAGAAAGATGGAGGGAGGGAACAGATCAGGTCAATTTGACCAAAAGAGGAAGGAAGAAGAAGTAAAGACAAAGGGAAGGAAGGAAGGAAGGAAGGAAGGAAGGAAGGTAGGAAGGAAGGAAGGAAGGAAGGAAGGAAGGAAGGTTGTGAAAAGAAGGAAGGAAGGAAGGAAGGAAGGAAGGAAGGAAGGAAGGAAGGAAGGAAGGAAGGAAGGAAGGAAGGAAGGAAGGACAAAAGGAAAGATGGGAGGAGAGAAGGAAGGGAAAAGGGAAGGAAAGAAGGAGAGAGGGAACTGATTGGGTCAATTGGGTAAAAAAGGAAGGAAGAAATAAGGAGGAAGGGAGGGAAAAGGAAGGAAAGAAAGATGGAGGGAGGGAACAGATTAATTCAAGGAAGTAAGAATAAGGAAGGAAGGAAAGACAAATGGAAAGAAGGAAGGAAGGAAGGACAAAGGGAAAGATGGGAGGAGAGAAGGAAGGAAAGATGGAGGGAGGGAACAGATTCATTCAAGGAAGGAAGAATAAGGAAGAAAGAAGGAAAGAAGGAAGGGAAAGGATTGTGGAAAGAGGGAAGGGAAAGATGGAGGGAGGGAACAGATTGGGTCAAGGAAGGAAGAAAGAAGGGAAAGAAAGAATGGAAAAGGGAAGGAAAGAAAGATGGAGAAAGGGAACAGATTCATCCAAGGAAGGAAGAATAAGGAAGAAAGAAAGGAAGGAAGGACAAATGGAAAGATGGGAGGAGAGAAGGAAGGGGAAAAGGAAGGAAAGAAGGAGAGAGGGAACAGATTGGGTCAAAAAGGAAGGAAGAAGTAAGGACGAAGGGAAGGAAGGAAGGGAGGGAAAAAGGATTGTGGAAAGAAGGAAGGGAAAAGGGAAGGAAAGAAAGAAGGAGAGAGGGAACAGATTCATTCAAGGAAGGAAGGATAAGGAAGAAAGAAGGAAGGAATGACAAAGGGAAAGAAGGAAGGAAGGACAAAGGGAAAGAAGGAAGGACAAAGGGAAAGATAGAAGGAGAGAAGGAAGGGAAAAGGGAAGGAAATAAGGAGAGAGGGAATAGATTGGGTCAAGGAAGGAAGAATAAGGAAGAAGGAAGGGAAAGGATTGTGGAAAGAAGGAAGAGAGAAAGATGGAGGGAGGGAACAGATTTGTTCAAGGAAGGAAGAAAAAGGAAGGAAGAAGGGAAAGAAGGAAGAGAAAAGGGAAGGAAAGAAAGACGGAGGGATAGGGAACAGATCAGGTCAATTGGATCAAAAGAGGAAGAAAGACAAAGGGAAGGAAGCGAGGAAGGAAGGAAGGAAAAATGGATTGTGGAAGGAAGGAAGGGAGAAAGGAAGGAAAGAAGGAGAGAGGGAACAGATTGGGTCAAAAAGGAAGGAAGAAGTAAAGACGGAGGGAAAAAGGATTGTGGAAAGAAGGAAGGGAAAAAGGAAAGAAAGATGGAGGGAGAGAACAGATCAGGTCAATTGATAGCTTTCATGTGACGTCACGGCCCGTATGGAACGCCCCCCTGGCGGTCAAAACAATCCACTTCCCCGCTGTCTGCGGCTTAGGACAAGGCAGAAAAACACACACTGCTCCCTGCTGCTTCAAAAATACCGGTGTTATGGCCCAACTGGTGTCTGATTTAACTGGTTACCGTACCGAACAACAGCTGTGCTGCACTTCCGTCCGCAGATTTGTCACAAATTCACAAATCAAGCCGCAGTTCACATGTTACTGCAGCGAATAGCTTCTGTGAATGAACCTGTTCCGCCAATCTACAGTCAGTCAGCGCCACACTACTCTCACTCTGCACAACACTGCACTATGACAAAGCCTGTCATGTTAAAGTTACGAACTAATGGAAAACACTCTGAAAATACGCTAAACAACACCGGTCATCGTCCTTGCCGCGCCGCGGTCGGTCCCGACCCCCGTTACCGTGTCGCTGCCGCCGCGGGCAGTGCTGTTGCCGGGTGTCCGGTGGCGGGCGGTCCCGCCGGGTTACCATCGCCGCTGCCGCCGCCGGTCCCGCTGCTATCGGACCGCCGTCATCGTTGCCGTCGGTAGCGGTGCGTAGCAAAGCTCCAGAGGGGGGGTGGGGCAGCTGGTCACCGTGCAGCCCAGCTAAGGGCTCTGGTTTGTGGGTGAGAGGAGCAGGGAGCCTGGGCTCAGTGGGCTGGAGCTCAGACTGTGGAGCTCAGCGGAGCTGCGGTACCAGGACGGTGTTCCCACACAGGAAAGTTACAGGTACATTTCTACCACTTCAACGAGTTCAGAAACATTATTTTAAGATCAAAAAACTACAAAATGGGGCTTTTAATCAGACACCAGCTGAGCCATAACACCGGAGGTATTGGTTACAAGCGGTGGAGGATGATGGATTCTCCACCAGGTAAATGTAAACATCGCCCAACTGGAGCTTCGGCAGGGAACTGGTCATTTTAAACAGCTGGTATACAGCAGCTGGTGTTGAATATGGGTCACAGTGACCAAAACTTGAAAGTTGTTTTTATATCTTTCTTTCTCGGCTGCTGGCAGATGATTTAAGTCATTACTCGGTTGTTTGTCCATAGAAAGTCCGTTGCGGGGCCATTTTGGAATGTTGCTTTTTGACCGCCAGGTCCCTGGGAAGTGACGTCACTGAAAGCTATCAACTGGACCAAAAGAGGGAGGAAGAAGAGGTAAAAACGAAGGGAGGAAGGATGGATGGATGGAGGAAGGGAACAGATTGGGTTGTGTGTATGTGCTTCCCTGTGTGGTGTGTGGTGTTGTGTGTCGGTCTCTAAACGGTGTGAGTGAGTTAATCAGCAGCTCTCGGCCGTTAGACTCATCCAGCCGCCATCTTCACTCCCTCTGCTTCTCTGGCTTCATTTGATTCAGAAAAACTTTATTAGTCTCAGCTGAGAAACAAAGGAGATAAAACTACAAGAACACACCTGAATCCTAATCAATCAATCCCAGATAATCACTGGATCAATATCTGAGCCGACCAATAGGACTCCTCTGTTTCAGACAACATCAGTCCAGGCCAGGGAGCTTTTTTTATTAAAGGAGCAGTCCGTGAGTTAACAGAGGCAATAAAATAAAAGCTGTTGAGTTTCTACTTTATGACTTTCCACCGAGGTGTGAAGTGTTTTCACTCTGACTCCACGTGTCTGCTGCTGCTGCTGCTGCTGTGAGGGGGAAGAACCACCTCAGTCAGGATTATTGGATTATTGATCAGTTATTTTTCCCTTTCAAGTTAAAAAAACAAGTTGAAACAGAAGTAAAAACCGTGAGCGAGCGCTGGTCACATGATCACATTGATGCACAAACACCAGGATGCTTCAGTTCAGTTCAAATTCACTTCAAATTCTCTTTATTGGCATGAATGTTACAGAACTATGTTGCCAAAGTATGAGTATCAATGAAACAAAACAAACACAACTCACAGAATCAAATATATACAAATAAAAAATATATATACACTGCAAAAACTCAAAATTTTTCCAAGAATATTAGTCAAAATGTCTCATTTCTAGTCAAAACTAATCTCGTTCCACTTAAAATAAGACTCATCACCTAAAAATGAACTTGTTTTTAGATCATTTTCACTTGTTTCTAACACATTTTCACTTGAAATAAGTAGAAAAATCTGCCAGTGAAAGCAAGTTTTGTGTGCTTGTAATAAGAAAGAAAAACTTGATCCACTATCAGATTTTTCTACTTATTCCAAGTGAAAATATGCTTGAAAAAAGTAAAAAGTGTCTGAAAACAAGCTACTTTTTAATGTAGAATGAGATTTGTTTTGACTAGAAATAAGACAAATATTCTTGGTAAGATTTTGAGTTTTTGCAGTGTATACATGCTGTATACCCTATGCATGTGTGTGTGCTGTCTCTCTCTTACAGATTGGGTGTCATTAGGCAGTTGCAAGTTGTTATATATAATGGAAAATATATATACAGTTCATATTAAATGATGATAATGATAATAATACATAAAATAAATAAATGAAAAACAATATTATATCATAGCAATAATGGTTGTGACCAGCTTTCTCTAGTCTCATGGCAGACTGTTAGGCTACATATTGTGCAGCTATAACTTTACGAATTGTGGATCTTCTCCCAGACAGAGTTCAATCTCTGTACTTGTGTGTGTGTGAGTGTGTGTCAGTGTGTGTGTGTGTGTGTGTTAGTGTGTGTGTGTGTGCACCTGTTAGCATCAGCAGCACAGTGGCGTCCTTGTTCCTGTGCAGCACCATCAGCAGCAGCAGCACCCTGAGGCGAGAGGGGCTTCCCCGTCTGATTGTTCTGCTGCAGGAAGAAAGTGAAGACTGTGAATGAGTGAATAAAAAAAGATGAGGGGGTAGAAGGTTTTACACCCCCCCCTTGCCCTCCTTGCCCCCCCACTCCTCCTCTACACACACACACACACACACTTTAGCCGCCCTCTTCATACCTGAGCAGCCATTTAAAGGAGCAGGCACCTGTGCTGTGGTATCTGTCTCCTTCTTTTTCTAATACACACATACCACAGTAACCTATACCCCTCAATTACCCCCCCCTGCTCATAAAGGGCCCTTGTATTTTTGCGCTATAGCGGGGGGCCACACTGACAACGGTGATTGTGGGGGTCCAGAAAGATGGCCGGCCACCCGATCTCTTCCTTAAAGACAAATGCCCTCATTTCCCGTGACCCCCTCCCTCCCTCCCCATTCCTCCCCCCCATTCCCTCCCATTCCTCCTCTCCTGATGTTATTTCCATCAATAGGCACCTTTGTCACCTTGCTGCCACTCTGCCCCCCCCCCCCCCAGCCATCCTGTCCGTGGCCTCGGGGTGCGTTGTGGTGACCTGTGGGCTGGTGACAGGACAGGACAGAGCAGCAGATAGATCTCCACCGTCGTCGTCTCGTCACCACCTCTTTGTTTTTTGTCATCGAGCGAAGCCGTTATCAGGAGGAAGGAGGGAGAAAAGTGATCCCAGAGAAAGGAAAGGAAGCGAAAAAGGAAAAAAAGGGTGAACGAGAAACACGAGTGACGGGTTTTTAAAACGGTCGACCGTCCCGCCACCCGCCCGCTCGCCGGTCTGAGATCTGGATTCCTCACAGAGATCAGTTTCTCAGGAGGAGAGGAAGCTCTGACGGTGCAGAAACGGAGAAATTAGAGGAAAATCCGAGTTCGTTTCACACGTGTGAATCTGTTCTCACTCACTGTGTTTGTTATTATCACTTTTTTATAGTATTTTATTTGCTTTTTTATGTCCTTTTCTTATAGACTTGACGTTATTCAGATGTTTCCCTGCAGCGATTAGATGGAGACGGTGTCTGCAAAGCTCTTAATGAACTGTTAGTAAAGACACAGTGTGATATTCACCTGCATAGCCTACCTCACGTCAGAGCTGACACACACACACACACACACACACATATGTAGCCTATCAGTTATTTTTATTTTTAAAAAGCTGTAATGAGTTGATGGGAAATGTGTCTGAGTCGTAAACTAAGCAGCAGATCTGTTGTTGTTGTAGGGAAAGTAATTAACTCCAGATCGTGTTTCCTCTGAACACAAACGAGGACAACATGTAGTTGTTAATTTATGGATCTGGCTCAATCCAACACTTGTCACAAACAACTCCCGGAAATTCTGCTTCCAGTCGTAAATTTCTGCTTCATTCATTCATTCATTGGAAAAAAAAAAAAAAAAACAGCAACTAGAAATGCAGCCAGTGCTGGTGTTTCTACTACAGAGTGTGTGCAGCTGTAGAGAAAAGTCATTTCCTGGAGACAGAAAGAAACAATCACTTGTCCAATAATAACTTCAATTTTACTGATCCAACATCAATTCTTAAACTGGAGCCTGCATTTTGGATTTGCTAAATATTTCATAAACGCTATGCAGGCTTTGCTTTAAATTAAATTACAGTTACATTAGCCTATATTAGGTAGGCTATGACATTTTGACTTTATTATGTCGATTAGTTTGTGTTTGAACAGTTTTGTGTTGGTTGTTCATGCTGGGCCGGGGAGCTAACAATATGATAACTAAAGATAATCAACAGCTATATGGTAGTTAACATCAACTTACAGCAACAAAATAACAGTACTCTAACATCCCTAATGAGAGCTAACAGTGGCTAACAGCAACCTCACCTGACAAAAGCTAACAGTGCACTGACAGCTAACAACAACAGCTAACAGTATAAAGCTGTCTAATGGTAGACTAATGGTGGGTGGCCATCAGCAACAAATAGTGGCTAACTGTCGCTAAAAGCAGCTAATGAGAGCTAACAGTGTCTAATGGGTAAACATCAGCAACGAACATACTGTAACTTAGCTAACAGCAGCTCAGGGCAGCTAACAGTTGCTAAGAGCAGCTAACTTCAACAGAACTGGTCTGGCGACAGCTAATAGCAGCTGACTGAATGCTAAAATCAGCTAACAGGAGCTAACAGCAGCTAGCTAATTGTAGTGTAATAGGTAACCACCATAGAATAGAATAGAATGCCTTTATTGTCTTTGCAACAAGCACAACGAAATATGTGTAAGTGCCATTAAAAAGAAATGTCCAAAAAAACACAGGTGCTATCTGTAGCTAACAAACAGCAGCTCATAGAGGCTAACAGTTGCTAACAGCAGTTAACTTCACCCAACGTCTCTGCTTCACCATAGTTGGCTAGCATCACCAAATGAAAGCTAACAGCAGCTAAAGGGAGCTAACAGTTGCTAACAGCAGCTGACTGTTGCTAAAGTCAGCCAACAGGAGGAAGCTAACGTTAGCTAGCTGCCCCGTGCACGCAGCAGGCCGAGGTCTGGCTGCAGATGAATCAGTGACAGACTCGACTTTTGTGCTCACAGTGATAATTAAAACTGATCTGTGTAGGACATTACAGTATGTAGCTGTGTGAGCTAACAGCTAACAGTAGTTAACTCACAACACATCCATTAGGCCTACATCTCTCTGAGTTCACCATTACTGCAGCTGTGATATGGGAGGAAATGTTTTTATTTAACACGACAGGCCTCAGCTGTACAGATACTGTAGATAGGCTACCTGTTTCACTGTTCTATCATATCAATCACATATTAATTGATTATTAATTGCCCGGTTGCTGCAGCTCTGCAGGGGTAGGCTAGATACATCTGTGTGTGTGTGTCTAACTCCTCATGTCTCCTCTGCACGTCTTCTTTTCCCATCTTCTGCTTTTAAGACTTCAGGAAGTATGTTAGCGTGTGTGTGTGCGTGTGTTTGTGTGTTTAATGTGTGTGTGTGAGGCTTTTGGGACTACAGGGTGGGAATGGTTTAGCCACATGTAGGGATTTATGGCGAATGTGCGTGTGACTGAGAGAGATCAGGGTGTGACATGGGATTGATATGGGAGGAGGAGGAGGATGAAGAGGAGGATGAAGAGGAGGAGGAAGAGGAGGAGGAGGGTGATGATGAAGTTTTTATACTGCGAGTATCTCTCTTCTCTGTCTCTCTGTGTGTTTTTGCGTTGGCACACTTATAATCTGCGAGCGATGGAATGTCCTCCAGCATTAGTGTTATACAGCAAGTGCATGTGTGTGTCTGTGCATCCATGTGACTGTGTTGTGTGTGTGTCTGTGTGTTGTGTAGTGTGTAGTAGTGTGTGGTGTGTGGTGTGTAGTGTTGTGTGCAGTGCCAGAGGGCAGTGAAGACTGAGCAGCTGCTCTTTATAGTGACTGAATGGACACCGATGTGTCGGGCATCTGTCACGCGTTCACCCTACTGTCTATACCCACTCTGTGTGTGTGTGTGTGTGAAGCTGTGTTGGTGTGTGTCTGTGTGTGTGTTGGTGTGTGTGTGTGTAATCGTATCGGTCTGTTTCCCAGTGATTTCATAATTATGTATTGCAATTATAATATTGTAGTTGAATATAGATTTATGTATTTTTAATCGTGACTCACAGCAGCAAATGATGGGTATGAATGTGGATTGTGTGTGTGTGTGTGTGTGTGTGTGTGTGTGTGTGTGTGTGTCCGTGTGTGTGTGTGTGCCAGCTGCTGCAGTAAAGGATCATGCTGATGTTTCTTGTTGGTGTGTAGTGCTGTGTCCCGGTGTCAGAGCTATAGGGGGGGTGGGGGTGGGGAGGGTGCCACCCTTTCATTCCCATGACCTCAATCTGTGCCCGGCGTCCTGCCAGGGAGCTCGCCGCCCGCTGGCTGCAGGCCACGCCCCCTCGGTGTACAGGCCACGCCCCCAACACACACACACACAGCACTGCTGCAACACACGGTCACTTGGATGTCTCTGATATTGGTGATTGATCAGATATCAGGTGGTGCGACCTGTCATTTATCAGTTTAAGTTTATTACACTGCAAAAACTCAAATGTCGTACCAAGAATATTTGTCTTATTTCTAGTCAAAACAAATCTCATTTTATTTAAAATAAGACTCATCATATTAAAAAGTAGCTTGTTTTTAGACACTTTTTACTTTTTTCAAGCAGATTTTCACTTGAAATAAGTAGAAAAATCTGATAGTGGAGCAAGTTTTTCTTTCTTATTACAAGCACAAAAAACTTGCTTTCACCGGCAGATTTTTCTACTTATTTCAAGTGAAAATTAGTTTGAAACAAGTGAAAATGATCTAAAAACAAGTTCATTTTTAGGTGATGAGTCTTATTTTAAGTAGAAAGAGATTAGTTTGGACTAGAAATGAGACATTTTGGACAAGAAATAAGACAAATATTCTTGGAAAGATTTTGAGTTTTTGCAGTGTATTAGTTTATTCCCGACCTTTTTGGGCTCGTGACCCCATTTTGACATCACAAATGTCTTGCAACCCCGTCAATCAAGATGCGCCATGATGCAGCTCAGATATTTTTATATGCTGCATTTTATTTGAACTTGTGAGAGTGAAAGTATAGAATACAGTTGTTTAAGATTGTGTGTGGTGTTTTTAATCATAATTTTAAAAGGAATAATAATTAGTTAAAAAAGGCGACCCCATTTGAATTCCCCGAGGTTGAAAAACACTGCGTTAAACTAAACAACGAGTCAACAATACACTGTAAAAAGTCTAAATTAAAGTGCGTTCCAGTTTCCTGTCGTCTCCTCCCGGGTCTCTGTGGGCGTGTCCTCGCGTCGTCACGGAGACCAGTGACCTCCTGTTTGTTCCCGTCAAAGCTCCGCCCCCCCCGACAACGCTCGCTCTAATCAGCTGTAACTGAAAACACCTGTGTGTGTGCGTGACCTTTGTGTTAGAGAGGGAGAGCAGTAAATTACACACACACACACACACACACACACACACACACACACACACACACACACACACACACACACACACACTCAGAGTCAGTGCATCAGTTTCTCCATCCATCACCCTCTTCTATCTGTTTTTAGTCTCTCTTTTCTCTCTCCACACCGAGTCGCCCGGGACGAGCACAACACATTGTCATGAGGAGTGACACATCTTCCTCTTCCTCTCCTCCTCCTCCTCCTCTTCCTCTCCTCCTCTTCCTCCTCTCTCCATCTGTTCCTCCGTCTCTTCCTCTTCTCTCTCCGACTCTTCTCCCTCCGCACTTTCCTCTTTCCCTCTCTTCTCTCCCTGACGCTAACACTCTCTGACAGTGTCTCCATTCTGTCGCGCTCTAATCCACCTCTGAGAGGTGTTAAAGCACTTACTCACACACAGACACACACAGACACACACACACACACACACACACACACACACACACATACAGTACTACAGACACACACACAGACAGACACACACAGCATCAGTCCAGATCCCGTAAGGTATCGATCTGCCGTCCTGCTGCTGCTCTTAATGGGATTTTTTACACCTAAGCATCAGAAACGCCTAATGCATTGCATCACAGCAGAAACACACAAACACACACACAAACACATGTGCACACTTACTTGCACGCGCGCACACTCGCACGCACTGCAGAGATAATTAGTGAAAGCGGCTGCGCCTCGCTGGCAAGTGTGGTAAAAAATGAATGGAGGCCGTTAGAGGAGCAGCATCTGACTCATGTCACAGATGTTCAGACTATCTCCACATCACACACACGCTCCATTTCTCCGAGTGTGACTGTGAAATGACGAATCTCTTCACACGGCTTTTAAAAGGGGCCGACAGAGACAGACCCACCGACTCTAAACCGTTTCTCTGAGCTGCAGATTCTTCTGTGTGTGGGAGGACGAGGAGGAGGAGGAGGAGGAAGCACGAGGCCGAAGCCGTCGCTGCATGTTCCTTCTGAAGGGTTTCTCAGACCAACACCACTCTGTCCTGGTGTTTAGTGACCTGCAGTCTAGAAATAACGCTCAATTTCATAGTAATGTCAAGAAATATCGCAGAGAAATAACGATTGAATGCATAGAAGTATCGGTCAATTGCAAGAAGACTTGGTGGAGAGAAATTCTGGCCTTTCCCAAAAAATCCAAAGCATGAAAAGCATGTGTAATCTTCCTTTATGAAAAACATGACGTTACTATGAAAGTGACCGTTATTTCTAGACATTATCATGTAATCAGCAGCCTGTAAATTAAAGCGTTACCAAAATTAGACATTAAAATCACCAGAGAACCTGAACTCATCACGGCCCCTGTGCAGTGCAGACACATGCGATGCGTTTAAAGACGTGCGAACATCCCGGAGTGTTTTCTCCTCTGTGGCTGAAGGATGAACATCTGCACTACAACATTTCACTTTAATCTCACTTTTTTAAATTGATTGAAGTTTTGCTGCTGCTTTATGTTCAGTGTTGTTGTAAATTAAAGCTGAACTCTCCAGGTCTGAGTCTCTAACCCTCCTCTCCTCACTCTCAGTTATAGTTTTATTGAAGCAACGTTTCTGTCAATGTGACCTTCATCAGGTCACATTGACCGAAACGTTGCTTTAATTTGCTCTAAAACGTTGCTTTTTAAAAAAAATTAGAAGTGTAACCACTATTTCTAGATTTTTCTTTAAACTTTTTAAAAGAAATTTAATCACTTTTTTCTAGAAAATTATTTACTTTAAACACTTTTTTTTTTAGATTTTTCTTTAAACTTTTTTTCTTTTTGAAATTTTACCAGTTTCTCCTAGAATTTTTTTTAAAAACTTTTGAGAAATTTTACCACTTTTTCTTTAGAAAATCTTTTACTTTTTTTTTTTTTTTTTTAGAAATCTTATCACTTTTTTCTAGAATTTTTTTAAAAACTTTTTTTTTTTTTGAAATTTTTTATCACTTTTCTCTAAAAAGATCTTTTTTTCCAGAATTTTCTGAACAATATTTCCACAAATTCACGACATTGGCCCTAAGTTTTCAGCCAAGAGACGCTCCATTCTCCCTGGAACTGGTTACTAGTCAGTGATTTAACCAGAACTAGGACTCTGGAGCTGAGTTAACTCTTTAAACTCAGATTAAAGTTGAAACACTTTGAGTTTTGTTCCGTCAGAGGAAAAAGCAGCATCTCTTCTCCTGGATGCAGCTCTGTTTGTGCAGCAACATTTCATACCTGAGACAGATTAAAGACACGTATAATAATGATGATGATGGATTATTAAACCGTATGTGGAAGCTGTTGTTGTTTCAGCTCAGAGAGACTTTCTGTTTTTAGCAGCGGAGAATATTTAACGTGAAGTTACAGTAGTTTCCACCTCGATTTTTTTTTTTTTTCTGCAGCTGGAAAACAAAACGAGACAAAACCTCAGTGTTTCTCTGTGAGAGAAGAAAGAAAGAAAGAAAAGAAAGAAAGAAAAGCTCCTTTCAAACTCTCCTTTCTTTATCTTCATCGCCTCTTTCCTTCCTTTTGTTTTTCTTGGTGTCACCTCAGGGCTGGCCAGGTGGAGGCCGACTGCAGCCTCATTTCCTCCGCAGGTGTGTGTGTGTGTGTCTCTGTGTGTGTGTGTGTGTGTGTGTGTCTCTCTCTGTGTGTTTGTGTGTGTGTGTGTGTGTGTGAGGCGAGCGCACACTGACGTAGATGCTATCTGTTCACCTGCTCTGCTCGGTCCCACAGAAGCAGCCATTGTGTATTGATGCTGCAGCCCCCTCCAGGTGACAACAGGTGTTTTGTGTGTCTGTGTGTGTGTGTGTGTGTGTGTGTGTGTGTGTGTGTGTGTGTGTGTGTGTGCAGAAGGATAATATCAAGGAGGATATTGTTTATGGCGGGGGAGACGGGGGGAGTAGAGGGGGAGGAGAGGAGGAGGGAGAGAGAGAAAGAGGGGAAGAGGTTACAGCCTTTCTCTCCTCACCTGGAAATTATGTCTTGCCGCCATTTTCCCGGCCGGAGTGTGTTTCCAATCACCACAGGAACGTGAGAAATGTCCGCCTGGGAATTCTCCCCAACTTCCTGTCTGTCTCTCCCTGTGTGTGTGTGTGTGTGTGTGTGTGTGTGTGTGTGTGTGTGTGTGTGTGTAGGTGTGTGTAGGTGTGTGTGTGTGTGTGTAGGTGTGTGTGTGTGTGTGATTGATTGTGGATGTATCAGTGTGTTCAGCTCCTTGACTCTAATTATTTTGAGCTTAGTTCCTGTTCTTCTCCTTCTACTACTTTTTTGTCTTTTCTTCCTCTTCTTCCTTCTTCTACTTCCTTTTTTGTCTTCTTTCCTTCTCCTCCTCCTTCCTCATCTTCTACTTTTTTGTCTTCTTTTCTCCTCCTCCTACCTCTTTTTCTTCATAATCTTCTTTTACTTTTTTGTCTTCTTTTCACCTTCTTCATCTTTTACTTCCTTTCTTCTCCTCCTCCCTCTTCTTCCATCTTCCACTTCCCTTTTGTTTTCTTTTCTCCTCCTTCATCTTCTACTTCTTTTCTTCTACTTTTTTGTCTTTGTTTCTTCTCCTCCTCCACCTTTCTCTTCTTCGTCCTCAACTTTTTTGTCTTTTCTTCTTCATCATCATCTTCTTTTTCTGCTTCCTTTTTGTCTTTCATCTATTTCCTTTCTCCTCCTCCTTCTTCCTCTTCTTCCCTCTTTTACTTCCTTTTTGTCTTCTTTTCTCCTCCTCCTCCCTCTTTTTCTTCATCGTCTTCTTTTCTCCTTCTTCATCTTCTACTTCCTTTCTTGTCCTCCTCCTCCTCCTCCCTCTTCTTCCATCTTCCACTTCCCTTTTGTCTTCTTTCCTTCTCCTCCTCCTTCCTGTTCTTTTACTTTTTTGTCTTCTTTTCTCCTCCTTCATCTTCTACTTCTTCTCTTCTACTTTTTTGTCTTCTTTTCTTCTCCCCCCATCCTCCTCCTCCTCCTCCTCCTCCCTCTTCTTCCCTCTTCTAATTCCTTTTTGTCTTTTCTCCTCCTCCCCCTCCCTCTTTTTCTTCATCATCTTCTTTTACTTTTTTGTCTTCTTTTCTCCTTCTTCATCTTCTACTTCTTTTCTTCTACTTTTTTGTCTTCTTTCCTTCTTCATCTACTTCCTTTCTTCTTCTCCTCCTCCTCCTTCCTCTTCTTCTTCATCTTCTACTTTTTTGTCTTCTTTTCTCCTCCTCCTCCCTCTTTTTCTTCATAATCTTTTACTTTTTTGTCTTCTTTTCTCCTTCCTCATCTTCTACTTCCTTTCTCCTCCTCCTCCTCCTCCTCTCTCTGCTGAAACTGTCCTGGTATTTGTGAATGAAGTCTGGTTGTAAAAACAGTGGATTTTTCTTCTCTCATGTCGTTAATATATTATATAATATAATATTATAATATATATTAAAGCGTCGTGTGATGGAGGTGAGTTACTCCGTCTTTATCTGTCAGATGAGTCTGTGACAGAGTTGCATTGTGGGAAGTGTAGGACAGAGAGACTGTGACAGAGTTGCATTGTGGGAAGTGTAGGACAGAGAGACTGTGACAGAGTGCATTGTGGGAAGTGTAGGACCTCGCTGCATTAATTCTCCTTTAAGTATCCAGTCCAAGTCCATAAAACATGTTTATATTTAAGTCTTAAACTGATCCAGTAGCTTCTATGTGACGTGTCTTTAACTTCCTCCTGGTAGAAGAACGTCCGTCTCAACTACACGTTTCCATGGCAGCAGGTTGTTGTGCTTCTGTTTGTCTCAGCGCATCGCCTTTCCTTTTTTTCTCTCCGTGTGTCCAAAATATTTTGCAGATGTGTTTTTCTGATTCACTTGTTTTTTGTTTTTTCTGTGTGTGTGTTTTTTAAAGAAGAGACAGAAAAACAAAGATCTGCAGACACATGACGAGATCAGCAAAACGCCACCGACCTGAGACGTTAACACACACACACACACACACACACACACACGCAGGCCGGCTGTCAGTGACGTGCAGTCGTCATGGCAGCGTCGGTGCACGGTGGCATGTTGCAGAAGTTGCAGAAGTGACAGCAGCAGCGACGTTCCTGCACCGAGCTGCTTCCCGCTGTCCTTTTCTTGCTGTTTGGACACAGAGTGTGTGTGTGTGTGTGTGTGTGTGTGTGTGTGTCAGGGTTTTGCAGTGTTGCCAGATCGAGCAGGTAGTAGCTCAGTGTGCAACTTGTCTCTTTCAGCTGTCCTCTTCCTCCTCCTCCTCCTCTCTCCTTCTTATCTCAGGGTTTCTACGCATGTATAGAAAAGTATGGAATTTGATTTTATACATTCCCAGGTCCGCACTGCAAAAACCCCAAATCTTTCCAAGACTATTTGTCTTATTTCTTGTCAAAATGTCTCATTTCTAGTTAAAACTAATCTCTCTTCACTTAAAATAAGACTCATCACCAAAAAATTAACTTGTTTTTAGATCATTTTCACTTGTTTTAAACACATTTTCACTTGAAATAAGTAGAAAAATCTGCCAGTGAAAGCAAGTTTTTTTTGTGCTTGTAATAAGAAAGAAAAACTTGCTCCACTGTAAGATTTTTCTACTTATTTCAAGTGAAAATAGACTTGAAAGAAGTAAAAAGTGTCTAAAAACAAGGTACTTTTAATGTGATGAGTCTTATTTTAAGTAGAATAAGATTGAAGTCTTACATTTTGAAGGTAGTGGAGTATCCGAGTAGTGTAATGGCTCTCGGATGCAGCCCAGGTCGAGCGAGTCTAGAGAGCTGGTCTATATGGTCTTTATCACAAACTGAAGCTGTTATGTTAAAAGTGTCACTGATGTAAATGGTTACAGCTTGAAAAAATATTGATAAGGTCTTGAAAAAGTCTTAAAGGGACATTGTGTAACTTCTCCTGTTATCTATTCGCGAAAATCGATTATTTGGTTCTTCAGTCTGTCAGCTCAGTCACCGTGGTAACGCAGTGAGGAGGAACGGAGCGTTACACTGATGCTGCATTCACCTGCAGTCGGGCAGACGGCCGCCGCTAACCAACCAGATGTCATTTTAGTCACAGAAGTCCAGAGAAAGCCGGTAAAACAACACCACATCGCCATGACAACATATTGTCATCACGTGTGTTGTTTTGCCTCGTGCTGACGGACCACTTGTTTACATAGAGGCTTGTTAATGCCGTTACGTGCAGCGGCTGTCGTCCGTCTGCCGTCTGCCCAATTTCAGGTGAATGCAGCATGAAAAATACGACTGAGTTGCTTGTGATATACAACCACAACGCTAGATGGGAGGAATTCCTACACAATGTACCTTTAAAAAGGAATTAAAATTAACTTCTACAGTAGATTCCTGTATACACCCTGTTTCTTTCTCTCCCTTTTTCTATTTTTATTTGAACGCTTCCTCTCCTCTGGCCGTCAGCCGTCCTCTCCCTCTCCTTCTCCCTCTCCGTCTTCGTCTCTCCCTCGCTCGCTGTTATCGGCAGCACAGGAAGCTGTTGTTTCCACAGTGGAAGTTAACATCCATCTATCTGATGACAAGAGGAAAGACTCCAGATGTGAACAGCCTCTCTCTCCCTCCTCCTCCTCCTCCTCCTCCTCCTCTTCTCCCTCCTTCCCTCTTGTTTCTTTCTTCTCCTCTGATTAGCTTCCAGTCGGTAGATCTCTGTCCGTCTAGACGTGGAGCTGGACTCCTCTGGTTCTGGTTCTGGCTGCGGCCCCGTTGTTACGTTAGATTAGATCTGCTGCTGCTGCTGCTGCTGCTGCTGCTGCTGCTGCTGCTGCTGCTGCTGCTGCCGTCAGCGCTGTGATTGATAACGTGGTCGTTGGTCGCCGTGGTTTCACAGCCCCGTGACCTAAATCTGGACTTTAGAGGCTGATGAACAGAGGAGTAGGATGAGGATGAAGAGGTTCAGACTGTATGGCGATTCAATTTAAATTGCGATTCTGCGATATTGCCGATTCTCTCGATTTTTAGTCTTTAGCATTTTTAACATTTATCTTCACACAAATACTGTAGGAGCCTATGAATTAACATACTCCATTATAAAGTGAACTTAAATCCTTTTCAAAACCTGGACTCTCTGTATGTAAAAAGGCGAACAAATGCACA
>NC_140919.1:7773388-7833388 GCF_045865225.1 Trachurus japonicus | reverse complement strand
TGCTTCATTACAGCATTGATTTCCAATATCGTAATCGCAATCGCACATTTTTATCAAGTCGTACAGCACTAGTGTGTGTGTTTGTGTGTGTGTCTGTGTTACCGGTGTGAGAGGCACCTGTGTGCTGTGAAAGGAGGGAGCATTACAATACAATACAATACAATGCATTTCTTCCCCTGAAATGCATTGTAATAAACGATGGCAACGCAGTAGTAGACTATGAAACTGCACAAGAAGTGACCTGTTTTTATTCAAAGCAGTAGTAAGTGACCCGGTGGTTTTGGCTAACTTCCTGTCAGCAGATGGAGTTAGCAGTCCCCGCCCTCGTCCCTACGTCACCACATTCACGCGCATCCCTTGGCTGCACACACAGAGAGGACCGCCCCTTTATGCCGTTCTCTCTCCTCATTGGATAAAGGTTGTAGGATACAAGGAAAGTTTTCTCCTCGGCTCAGAGCAGAGTGACTGACAGACCCGTGTTTCAGACCAAACACTCTATAGAAGTGATTGCTGTCGGAAGATAGAACTATTTAAGACTTATATTAACACAAATATTCACCTTACTTCTGCTTTAATACAAAGAACATAATAGTGTAAGGAAACACTTCTGGCTGAGAAATACGCTCCTAGGTCAAGGTCAAGGTCAAGTTTATTTATATAGCACCTTGAACCAAAGTGCTTTACAGTTAAAACAATTTCAATTACAGTTTAAACATCAGATAAAAACACAATAATAAAAGCACAATAAATAAAATAAACATCGGATAAAACATTGGATAAAAGCACAACATACAATAAAACTGTAATGATAAAACTCCTAGAATATGGTTGTTTGATTTCCTGTGTTGTGCTTCATAATCAAGTAAATAGACTCATTACAGCGTTGATTTACAATGTCGTAATCTCACATTTTTAGCAAATTGTTCAGCACTAGTGTGTGTGTGTGTGTGTGTGTGTGTGTGTGTGTGTGTGTGTGTGTGTGTGTGTGTGTGTGTGTGTGAGAGGTGAGGATGTTGTCACTGGCAGCTAGTCGTGGCATTTCCACACACCCCCTCCCTCCCTCCAGCTGCCCCCCCCCCCCCAGTCCCTGTCTCCTTCTTCCTCTTCATGTAATTGGGGCTTTCCCTTATAATTAGTCCATCCTAACCCCCCCCTACCCCCCCTCTCCCCTCCTTCCCCCTGGCACCTCAGCCCCTCAGTAACAACTACCCCCCCCCCCCCCACACACACACACACACACACACACACACACACACACCCTTTAGCTTAGCATCGCGGCTACGCTGCCTCACAGCTCAGAGCTCCTGGCGCCGGCGCCGCTCGGCCACATCCCCACTGGTCAGTCCCGGACTAATCCAATAAATGAGCTGCGCGGGAGGGCAAGTGTCACACACACACACACATACACACACACACACATACATGGAGCTACACACACACACACACACACACACACGTAGCTACACACACACACACACACAGTGGAGATACACACTTCAAGGTCCAAAGTTGTGACAAGCTGCTTCTAATTGTGTTCTGTCTGTCCCCGTCTCCTCCTCCTCGGGGCGCACAGACATTCCTCAACCAGGGTGTGTGTGAGTGTGTGAGTGTGTGTGTGTGTGTGTGTGTGTGTGTGTATCTGTGTGTGTGTGTGTGTGTGTGTGTGTGTCTGTGTGTGTGTGTGTGTGTCTGTGTGTGTGCCTCTTCCTCTTGTGTTTTTTCGTCTCTTTAAATGTCTTTTAGAATAATTTCTTGCATCTTTATCCGACTTTAATCAGACTGTATATATATATATTTTTAAATCCTTCCTGCGTGTTTCCTGTGTGTTTGGGTTCGAGGCCTCGTTACTTCCTGTGTGACGTTGCCGTGACGACGCTCAGCTGGTTTGACGTTGGGGGTTTTCACTTCCTGTCTCACCTGTGGTTCAGGTGCAGAGACCTCAACGTGGACGTGTTTGGATCTCATCAGTGTTTCGCTCTTCAGTTCTCAGCTGCTTGTTGTCGTTGTCATTTTCATCGTTGTGTGATGCGGTTGCCATGGCCACACCTCCCTCCTCCTCCTCCTATCAGATGTCACTTCTCAGTGATTGTTTCCCTCTATTTTTTGTCAGATGGAGTTGAATCTTCACCTCTGGTTGTATTTACTATCTCTCATATTCATACTCTCATATTTAATAGAGGAGCGACAAAACTTAGGGCGACTAAATCATACAAGGGGCCAAAATGTAAAAACACTGAGTGTGTATGTGAGTCGACCAGACAGACTAAAACTGACATTGTTTTAATCAGATATATGAATGTAAACAGCCAGCATACTGTAAATCCGTTCAATAAAATCAAATAAAAAAGAATATTAAGAATGAAAATTAAAATAACTTTTAACGTTTTTCCTTAATGGGGCCTTTAAGCAAAAATGAGAATAGATCAGATATGAAAAAGCTGGTTTTTAACCCCCTAGTGACTGGTTCATTCAGCCTCAGTGAGAGCGAACGGCAGCGTGTGAAGTCAGAGACACTGACTGAACCAGACTGTTGCAGATGAGAGCAGCCGAACCTGAGGGGGCGGAGCTACAGTCGCCACCTTAACCAATCAGTGACTCTGTATTTGTACTCTGAGCTCTGAGTGTGTGTCACCTCCTAAATCTTCCTCCAACTGGTTCCTCCCTCCCTCCCTCCCTCCCTCCCTCCCTCCCTCGGTGGTTCCCAGCGGCCTCGGCCTCCTTCTCCTTCCCCAGGTTCAGGACTTGTTATCAAAAGCTGATGGCAGAATCACTTCCAACATATTTAAACCGTTAAAGAGAGAGAGAGAGAGAGAAAACACAATAAAAGAAAAAGCTTCGACGGAGAGAATCAACATCCTTCTTCTCACCACAGGAAGCAGCAGCAGCAGCAGCAGCAGCAGCAGCTTTATGGGAAATGTGCAGTTGATTTAGCTCGACGTTGGCATTAACACGAGACGCCGGCCGGCCGCCAGCGTCCTCGGCACCCGCACCACCTCGGTTTACTGTAATTGACTAGATCACAGTTCATTCACTGCAAAAAATCTAATATCGTACCGAGAATATTTGTCTTATTTCTAGTCAAAACTAATCTCATTTTACTTAAAATAAGACTCATCACATTAAAAAAGCAGCTTGTTTTAAGACACTTTTTACTTCTTTCAAGCAGATTTTCACTTGAAATAATCTGATAGTGGAGCAAGTTTTTCTTCCGTATTACTTATTGCAAGTGAAAATGTGTTTGAAACAAGTGAAAATGATCTAAAAACAAGTTAATTTTTAGGTGATGAGTCTTATTTTAAGTAGAAAGAGATTAGTTTTGACTAGAAATGAGACATTTTGACAAGAAATAAGACAAATATTCTTGGAAAGATTTAGAGTTTTTGCAGTGAGAGGCTGTACACTGCAAAAACTCAAATATCTTACAGAGAATATTTGTCTTATTTCTTGTCAAAATGTCATTTCTAGTCAAAACTGATCTCATTGTACTTAAAACAAGACTCATCACATTAAAAAGTAGCTTGTTTTTAGACACGTTTTACTTCTTTCAAATAGATTTTCACTTTAAATAAGTAGAAAAATCTGATAGTGGAGCAAGTTTTTCTTTCTTATTACAAGCTCAAAAACCCTGCTTTCACTGGCAGATTTTTCTACTTATTTCAAGTGAAAATTAGTTTGAAACAAGTGAAAATGATCTAAAAACAAGTTCATTTTTAGGTGATGAGTCTTATTTTAAGTGAAAAGAGTTCAGTTTTGACCAGAAATGAGACATTTTGACAAGAAATAAGACAAATATTCTTGGAAAGATTTAGAGTTTTTGTAGTGTTTGTCAGTCGACATGTCGAGGCGTCACGAAACGAAAGGAAACGATGGCCGAAGGAGAAGAACTGGCTGGTGTGAGACCTGCAGAGAGAGAACGAGGTCACGACTGAAGAACAAAACTGAAACATGCAACTTCGTCTTCGTCTTCTCGACTTTTCTTTTGTGAACGCGGCCAAGTGGAGCGTCTCGGTGTAGAACAGCAGCTGCTTTGTGCGACGTCTGATAAACAAATATGACCTAATGAAGCAGCTCAAGTCTTTCTCTGCAAATCAGGAACACATGGCACACACACACACACACACACACACACACACACGCCCATGCGGGAACACACTGATGACACACAAGCCAGCGAAGAGCCCAGATTCTCAGGCTCTTTGTGTGTGTGTGTGTGTGTGTGTGTGTGTGTTGTTGTGTGCAGACACAGCTCAGTGGATTCACAGGCGCCTGAGGAAGTGGGAACTTCTCACATTAATTTCACACTCGTTTTCTTTTCTTTCCCTTATTTCACTCCATCATTTTCTTTGCTCTGTTTGTTTCCTGCTTCTTCATCTTCATCCTCGTCTTCCTCTTCGTCATCATCCAGTCCGTTTGTTTTTACACTGCAAAAACTCAAAATCTTTCCGAGGATATTTGTCTTACTTCTTGTCCAAAATGTCTCATTTCTAGTCAAAACTAAACTCTTTCCACTTAAAACAAGACTCATCACCTAAAAATTAACTTGTTTTTAGATCATTTTCACTTGTTTCAAACTAATTTTCACTTGAAATAAGTAGAAAAATCTGCCAGTGAAACAAGTTTTTTGTGTTTGTACAGTAATAAGGAAGAAAAACTTGCTCCACTGTCAGGTTTTTCTACTTATTTCAAGTGAAAATTAGTTTGAAAGAAGTAAAAAGTATCTAAAAACAAGCTATTTTTTTAATGTATAAGTATGTATATGTATAAATATACATATTTTAAGTAGAATGAGATTTGTTTTACCTAGAAATAAGACAAATATTCTTGATAAGATATTGAGTTTTTGCAGTGTAGCTTTTTTTTTTTTTTTTGAGATGCTGCTGAATCGTCATCGTCATCGTGGTCCTTCCTCCTCTTCCTCCTCCTCCTGAACACACTTTACACTTTTACATCCGTATACCCACACACACATACCCACACACATACACATTCACATTCATGCACACGCACACACAACACATGACACAATCTCACCACAGGAAAAGCCCTGAGCCAGAACAGGCAGGAAAACTCTGGAAAACCAGGATACAATTTGGCACTTATGAAGCCTAAACGATTTCCTCCTGGGCGTTGGGCTCGGTCCTACTGGGAAAAGCCAAAAGACCGGCAGAGAAAATTACATCCGGGAAAATGTTTATGCAGCACACACTCACTCAGCTCCCTCGCTTTTTCTTTTCTTTTTTTTTGTGCCCCGCAAATGAGTGATTATTCGTCTACTCTTAACCTCTGAAAAAGAGGAGAAGGGAGGGGGTGGGGGGTGATGGAGAGAGGGAGATTCTTTCCATCATTAGGCGGTGGAAGTAAAGTAAAGGGGCGGCTGCTGGCAGAGCTCAGCTCCTTTGTCACAATGTGAACTTTTTCTGTTTGGCAGCGTTTGGAAATATCTGAAGAGCACTCGCTGCTAAAGAGAAAAAACGCCGGGGAAGGTGGGTAATTGGAGGGGGAAAGTGTCCACACACACACATATACAGACGCACACACACACACTGAAAGGCCACTCATGTTTAATCTCAGAGTGGAGACGTCGTCACGGTGACGGGGCTGAAGTTAACGATGATTGGACTCAACGAAAACAAATCAAAAGTCAATCGTTTCTAAACAGGAAACAACTTTTCAAATGGAAACGCCACTTGTTTTTTTTTTTGTTTTTTTTAAGCTCTAGGCCGATGTGTCAGCCAATCAGAAGAGAGGAGGCCTCTCTGAGCCTCTCTTCTGATTGGCTGACTGTTTTCTAAAGTGATCTAATATAAAAACAGAGCAGATTTCAGAATAAAACACTCAGAGAAACTAAAAATCCTGCAAAGTTGTTGTTGTTGGATGGATGGTGTTGTCCAGGTGGTGAGGGGGCGGGGCTTAGTTGTGACATCACAAAGTGCCAGGAAGTCCTGCCGGCTGGTTTTAAGGCTCAGTTTCTGAATACAGGCTGTGTGCATTTCTCTGTGGACTGAGACTTTGATACTTTCACAGTATTAATATAGAACCTAGAGCTGCTTTATAATCACACTACACATGGACATCTACCTTTATACTGTATGGAGCTTTAACACAAACATCTACCTTTAAATTCAGGTCACGTTTCACTTATGAATCCAATCTGTGAACTAATACATTGGACACACACCTTTAGGTCACTGTATGGGACCATTAATATAAAGAAACAGCTGTTTTCAATCGTTAAATTAGATCTCATGTCATTAGAATAAACTGTGAACACTATAACCAACTGGTGTCAATGAGGGTCGTTCATATTATTCAGCTTTATAAAGACAGAAAATCAATATTTAACATAGAAAATAATCCTAATGAAGATGAGAAGGAGGGCAAACTAGTTGATTTGAGTTTCAGGTCCCATCTTTAAGTTATTCCACCTGCTGCCAGTTCACTCTCAGCCATTTTCCACTCAACTGTCAAAGCAAAATGTCTCTGAGTAAATAAACTGTGTGTAAATGTGTGTGTGTGTGTGTGACAGCTGAGCAGCCTTCACAACAAAGCAGTAAGTGAGTTTAAAGCCGCACGGCGCTGTGACGTCGTGTACGGAGCAGACAGACAGACGCAGCTCCACCTGCAGCTACGACTCAAACTCCTGTTTAGACATCGATCTCAACATCGGGTCGACCTCGTCTCCAAGAGCATGATCAACAACAGAAACGTCTCAGTCAGGATGAAGGATGTTTGATCAGCATGTCTCTTCACTTCTAAGGAAACTGAATTCATAACCATGTTAGTTTTACTAGAATGAATTTTAGAGAAATTCCTGCACAAGGAATCACAGATTATTGATCTTCATCGGTTCAGATTTAAATGACGATGGCACATAAACAAATTTAAAAGTCTTTCAGCTTCTTATCTTTTTTATTATTTTTTTTAATCTTTATTTATCCAGTAGCAGATCCATTGACGTTAACAATCTCTTCTTCAAGCATGTTGTGGCCAAGACGAGCAGCAGGATGAATACACACTGCACAAACTCAAAATCTTTCCAAGAATATTTGTCTTATTTCTAGTCAAAACTAATCTCTTTCCACTTAAAATAAGACTCATCACCTAAAAATGAACTTGTTTTTAGATCATTTTCACTTGAAATAAGTAGAAAAATCTGCCAGTGAAAGCAGGTTTTTTGTGCTTGTGCTTATTTCAAGTGAAAATCTGCTTGAAAGAAGTAAAAAGTGTCTAAAAACAAGCTACTTTTCAATGTGATGAGTCTTATTTTAAGTAGAATGAGATTTGTTTTGACTAGAAATTAAATTCTGACTAGAAATAAGACAAATATTCTTGGTAAGATTTAGAGTTTTTGCAGTGCAGACGGATCAACAGACGTGTTAACAACAGCAAACAATTCTTGCAGCAAAACTAAAATATCAAAATGATATTAAACCAAACAAATCAGTAATTAAGCTTAATAATAATGATATTTTAGAACATGAACGAGTAAAACAGACGTCAGGTAACGTCTGTACGTTGACATGTTCAACATCTGTACTGACGCTTTAACGACCAATCAACATTTACTGTAGACGATGGTGAATGTCTCAACACGTGTTTTATATTTTAAGTATTTAAAGTGAAATGAGTCTCTGCAGCACCTTCCTCCTCCTCCTCCTCCTCCTCCTCCTCGCCGACTGAATACACACTGCAAAAACTCGTAATCTTTCCAAGAATATTTGTCTCATTTCTTGTCAAAATGTCTCATTTCTATTCAAACTAATCTCTTTACACTTAAAATAAGACTCATCACCTAGAAATTAACTTGTTTTTAGATCATTTTCACTTGTTTCAAACACATTTTCACTTGAAATTAGTAGAAAAGTGTCTAAAAACAAGCTACTTTTTATGTGATGAGTCTTATTTTAAGTAGAATGAGATTTGTTTGGCTAGAAATGACATTCTGACTAGAAATAAGACAAATATCCTTAGTAAGATGTTTGAGTGTTTGCAGTGTAGACGGATCAACAGACGTGTTAACAACAGTATCAATTCTTGCAGAAAAACTAAAAAGTAAAATATCATAATGATATAAAACCAAACAAATCAGTAATTAAGCTTAATAATAATGATATTTTAGAACATGAACGAGTAAAACAGACGTCAAAGCAACACATCTGTACGTTGACATGTTCAACATCTGTACTGACGCTTTAACGACCGATCAATCTCTCTCCACTTAAAATAAGACTCGTCACCTAAAAATTAACTTGTTTTTAGATCATTTTCACTTGTTTCAAACACATTTTCACTTGAAATAAATAGAAAAATCTTCCAGTGAAAGCAAGTTTTTTGTGCTTGTAATAAGGAAGAAAAACTTGCTCCACTATCAGATTTTTCTACTTATTTCAAGTGAAAATCTGCTTGAAAGAAGTAACAAGTGTCTGAAAACAAGCTGCTTTTTAATGCTTTTTTATGTGATGAGTCTTATTTTAAGTAGAATGAGATTTGTTTTGACTAGAAATAAGACAAATATTCTTGGTGAAGTGAAATGAGTCAAGTGAACGGTTGATCCTCAGCAGCACCTTCCTCCTCCTCTTCCTCCTCTCCGACTCATCCTCCCTCCACACACCGTTAATTGATCCCAGGACGCAGAAGGTGTCGGGTCACTTACTGTAAGAACGAGAGAGACAGAGAGAGAAAGAAAGAGGGAGCGAGAGCAGTGATGGATGGATGGAGAGAGGAGGGACGGAGGAGTCGGTGTGGGAGTCGTGGGAACTGGCAGCCACGACTCGGCTTTGTTTTCTTTTAACAGCTCGTTCGCACATCACGTCTTCAGATGCAGGCAGAAGCAATTTGTCCTCTCTCTCTCCCTCTCTCTCTCTCTCTCTCTCTCTCTCTCCCTCCTTCTCTCCTCTCTCCTTCTCTTCCTCCCTTGGCCTTTGAATCATTCTCCAGCTGGGCCCGGTTTCTGCTCATGCCGTGTCAGGGTGTCTGTTTGCATGGTTATGTCTACGTCTGTTCTCTCCTGTGTGTGTGTCTGTGTGTATGTGTCTCTCTCTGTGTGTGTGTGTGTGTGTGTGTGTGTGTGTGTTTGTGCTACACACACACACACACACACACACAGACACACACACATGCAGCAGCAGCCTCAGGACCTTGACCAATTCCCAGTGGAAGAGCGTGGCGTCTCTCTCCGTCAGGACATCTGGAAGTGGGCATTCTGCAGTCGGCAGCCGCTGCACTCTGACTTGATTATATTATCTTGTTGGCGCATGTGTGTGTGTGTGTGTGTGTGTGTGTGTGTGTGTAGCTGTATGTGTGTTGTGTGTGTTTCTGTGTGTGTGTAGAAACTCACAAATCTCACATCATGGCGTCATATACACACCTACTGGATGATAAAGTAATAACTGGTGTGTGCGTTTCACTGTCAAAAACTAAGTGAGTGCTGCATGTGTGGGTTGAAGAAGGCCTCTCCAGCTCTGTGTGTGTGTGTGTGTGTGTGTGTGTGTGTGTGTTGTGTGTTAGGTTGTGTGTGTGTGTGTGAAGGGGTCAAGTGGTGATTGCTGATGTTGTCTGCTTTAAACACATGTTTAGCCAGGGCCCACTCAAACGTTTGGCAACCATTAGACAACTTCCTCTCTATCTTCCGGAGTCAGCTCTCTACGGATTTGTGTGTGTGTGTATGTGTATAAGTGTGTGTGTGTGTGTGTGTGTGTGTGTGTGTGTGTGCGTGCGTGTGTGTGTGTGAGTTTGCAGGTGTGGACACAAGCTGGAATGTGTGCAAAACAGATTTTTTTTTTTTTTTTTTAGAAGAAGAACTTTTTTAACACGCAGTGATGCAAAGCGTTTAACTTATATGCACTTAAAGTGATAGTTCAACGTTTTGGACAAATTGGCCCCATTGCCATAACCCCTATAGTCATAGCAGTAGGTTCGTTACCTTTAATTGTCGGTGCAAGCTGTTTTTAGAACGGCGGAGCAGAGCCGTGAGCTGCTCAGAGCTACGCTACGGAGGCTCATTATGGGATTTCTTGGTTTCCCTCATCAAACACATCAAATACACAATCCAACAACTCCACAACGCTCTGGTGGACAAGTTGTGAGCTGCACATTCACCACACTATGAGATAATAACACAACGTTACCACACAGAGTTGTTTTAGAGGGAAATTGATGCAAAACCGCTGATGCACGTTGCCTTCAGGGACAGTTTTTCATCATCAGTCTCTGTATCTCCCTCTAAAACAACTCTGTGTGGTAACGTTGTGTTATTATCTCATAGCGTGGTGAATGTGCAGCTCACAACTTGTCCACCAGAGCGTTGTGGAGTTGTTGGATTGTGTATTTGATGAGTTTGATGATGAGGGAAACCAAGAAATCCCATAATGAGCCTCCGTAGCATAGCTCTGAGCAGCTCACGGCTCTGCTCCGCCGTTCTAAAAACAGCTTGCACCGACAATTAAAGGTAACGAACCTACTGCTATGACTATAGGGATTATGGCAATGGGCCAGTTTGCCAAAATGTTGAACTATCCCTTTAACACACACACTTACACTTACACACACCCCCTCATGAGGCTCAGGCCAGACATCTCTTTCAGAGCTTTGTTTTGCTACAGGATCAGCACAACTGTGAACTTTACATGCAACTGTGGCCTCGGAGCAGCTCACGCACTCCCAGCACATACACACACAGAGTAAACACACACACACACACACACACACACACACACACGCACACACACACACACGTAAACACACACACACACCCACGCACAGACACCTAAGGGCTCGGTTGGTCATCAGGAAATGAAAGGATCATTTAGCTTAGAGGGAGATGAGAGGACGGAGGAAGAGGAGGTGGAGTGTCTGTGGTGTGATTCACCAGAGAAGAAAAACACAACAGATGAGAGGAAAACCTCGCTCGCAGCTTTGTTTTCTCTCAGGCTTTACACTTATAGCTGCTGCGCACACACGTCTACACACACATCTACACACACACACACTCAGGAGAGGCCTGTGAACTGTTACTGCTCATCATGGGATTCCTGGAATATGAAGCCTCGTAGGTAAGAGCAGGGAGAGAGGAGGAAATGTAATAAAATGAGCAGTCACACACTCACTCTCCCTGGACGTCACACACACACACACACACACACAGACACACACACACACACACACACACACACACACACAGACACACACACACACACACGTTCATGAACCAGGAAGCAGAGCGGCGCCCGTGTCCTGAGCAGCGGCGGACGGGGATTGAACCTGGTGCAGTGAGAAGCAGCAAGGTCCTCACTGCAAAAACTCAAATATCTAACCAACAATATTTGTCTCATTTCTAGTCAAAACTAATCTCATTCTACTTAAAATAAGACTCATCACATTAAAAAGTAGCTTGTTTTCAGACACTTTTTACTTCTTTCAAGCTGATTTTCACTTGAAATAAGTAGAAAAATCTGATAGTGGAGCAAGTTTTTCTTTCTTATTACAAGCACAGAAAACTTGCTTTCACTGGCAGATTTTTCTACTAAAGTGAAAATTTGTTTGAAAGAAGTGAAAATGATCTAAAAACAAGTTAATTTTTAGGTGATGAGTCTTATTTTAAGTGGAAAGAGATTAGTTTTGACTAGAAATGAGACATTTTGACAAGAAATAAGACAAATATTCTTTGAAAGATTTTGAGTTTTTGCAGTGTTGAACTTTATTAGTCTCTGTAAACGGCTGAAGCTCCAGAAACACTGGAGACTACGTTTCCCATAATGCATCAGTCAGTGTGTTTGGTTAAAGGGTTCATCACCTGCAGATAAAGTTATGTTTAGAGTCTAGAGTTTAGAGCAGCAAAGGCCCCAGACCCCGGGGATCGAACCCAGAGGCAGTTGTACCCACTGTGCCACCAGGCCGCCCTCTGATCCATAATGAAGTCAGAGCTGTTGACGGTTGATTAGATATTATCAATATCATCCAACCCACAGGAGCTGCAGCGCTTCAATAAGGAATAAAGACAGTATGCTTTTATTCTGAAAGTCACAAACCAGGAAACACAAGAGCAAACTAAAAACACAGCATCATGTTTATGGACTTTTTTTTGTTAGAAAAGAAGGAATACAAGAAATGATCAATAATCTATAAAAGTGACTTGTTCTGATGCAATGTGATCATCAAATATTTTATAATTTTAGTAAATCTGATCATTTAGGGCTTACAGCTCCATATCAACACATTTATAATATTTATAAAGACTTTATATCATCTGCATGTTGCTTTTTTGTAACATTTTTATTATGTTTTTCATGTGTTTTATTGTTTTTCACAAAGAGGTTAACAAACATGAACATTAGCAGGGTTAACAGTCATAAAATCGACCCTGTAGTTTGTAGTTAAGTAAAGTTTTATTCTTTTTATTTATTAATATATTTTTTTTAACCTTTATATATCCAGGTAAAATGTTTGAGAACAAAATTCTCATTTACATTCATGCAAAACCGCTGATACGCGTTCTGTTATTATCTCATAGCGTGGTGAATGTGCAGCTCACAACTTGCCCACCAGAGCATTGTGGAGTTGTTGGATTGTGTATTTGATGAGTTTGATGAGGGAAACCAAGAAATCCCATAATGAGCCTCCGTAGCGTAGCTCTGAGCAGCTCACGGCTCTGCTCCACCGTTCTAAAAACATCTTGCACCGACAATTAAAGGTAACGAACCTATTGCTATGACTATAGGGATTATGGCAATTGTTATTTTTGATTTTTGATTTTTTTTTACACGCTGGAAGGCCGAACGGGAGACAAAGGTCATATTTTGCTTCCACTGACATTGTAAATACAAACTGGCACCTGCGCATATGTACGAATGTGGATGAGTCTGAATCGTTGAGTTTGTATTGATGTGTTGTTGTGGATGAGCTTGTATTATTGTTCTTGCCGAACAGAATTGCCCTCTGGGATTAATAAAGTTGATCAAATCAAATCAAATCAATGGGCCAATTTGACAAAAAATGTTGAACTATCCCTTTAAAAGTCGTCAGGTCCACAACAAAGTTGACGGATCGACCTGGTGTCACCTGGTGCAGCTCGTCCTCCAGGTGCACTGATTGGGCCTGTTAGCCTGCTAGCCTGTTAGCCTGCTGCCTGCTAGCATGTTAGCCTGCTAGCCTGTTAGCATGTTAGCCTGCTAGCCTGTTAGCCTGCTAGCATGTTAGCCTGCTAGCCTGTTAGCATGTTAGCCTGTTAGCCTGTAGGAGGCGCCACACCGAGCTGAGAGCGGTGGCGTGACGCGGCGCCGCGGCCGAGGGCACGGAGAGGACACGGCCTGAGCCCACCGGGCATCAGAGCCACATGTGTCTCTGTTAACATTCGCCTCACACACCTGATGTAGAGCGTGTCCCTGTGTGTGTCTGTGTGTGTGTCTGTGTGTGTGCGTGTGTGTGTCTGTGTGTGTGTGTGTGTGTGCACCTTTTCATGCCCTATTTAGCTCATCACTGTGTGAAGCAGCGCCGTGTGTAAGCAAGTTTATTTGTCACACTAGCAGCGGCCTGGTACGAGGCAGAGCACGGCTGCACAATTTATTCATGTCTCCTGCTGCACACACACACACACACACACACACACACACACACACACACACACACACACACACATACTGGAGGTGTGTGTGTGTGTCTGTGTGCACGCAAAGTGTTTGCTCTTCCGTGATTCTGCTCCTTCATGTGTATGTTTACACTTCGGCCTACATGTTTGTACTTAGCACACACACTCATACACACAAATACACACACATCATATCCATGTGCGATTGTGGGTGTGCAGCCTTGAACATGTGTGTGTGTGTCCGTGTGTGTGTGTGTGTGTGTGTGTGTTTATAGAGAATCAGCATGTGTCTGACATCTTTATGCCTACGTGATATGTTTATGCATGCGTGTTTACACTCCCCCCGACATGTGTGAATGTGTGTGTGTCTGTTTGTGCACCTATGCGTACGTGTGTGTGTGTGTGTGTGTGTGTGTGTGTGTGTGTGTGTGAGCCCCAGGTGTGCGCCTAGCCGTCTAGCAGCTCCACATTAGCTCTATAACCAAACTAGTTTGACACCTTCACATCCAGAGCAGCGTCGGAGCTGCTGGCTCTGGCAGATCCAGGACCAGCTCGACCCCGTGTGAACGCTCTGTCGCCTCCACTCATGCTCACTTAGGTGTGTGTGTGTGTGTGTCTGCCTGGGTGTGCTCACACCTTTTTTTCATGCACTTTTCATGCAATTCATTTGAACCGTGTCCAGTGTGTGTGTGTGTGTGTGTGGATGCAGCCGCTGGTTTCTCTGGATTTCAGAGCGTTTTAAGGTCTCTGCACTGGCTCCCTGTCTGCTCCAGGATTGACTTTAAGATCCTTTTAATGGTTTTAAAAGGTATAATATGTAGGAATTCCCCCCATCTAGCGGTGCGGTTGCATATCTGAACGTATTCTTGATGTTGCATTCACCTGAAATCGGGCAGATGTCAGACAGACAACAGACGCTGCATGTAACAGGATTGTGGTCCGCCAGCACGAGGCAAAACAAAGATGTCTGAGAATAAAACCACATTTCATTCATATACAGTTGGTTATTTAAAGGTTTAATGTGTAGGAATTCCCCCCATCTAGCGGTGCGGTTGCATATCTGATTGTATTCTTGATGTTGCATTCACCTGAAATTAGGCAGACGTCAGACAGACAACAGACGCTGCATGTAACAGGATAAACAAGCGCCTATGTAAACAAGTGGTCCGCCAGCACGAGGCAAAACAATACACATGACAATATGTTGTCATGGTGATGTGGTATTGTTTACCTGACCCATGTTTTAAAATGACATCTGGTTTGTTACCGACGGCCGTCTGCCCGACTGCAGGTGAATGCAGCATGTTTTATCTATTTTACTTCATTTTATCTATATATTTTTTCCTCTTCTTCTCATTTTATCTATTTTTACTTAATTTTATCCATATTTCCCCCCTCTTTTTCTCATTTTATCTATTTTACTTCATTTTATCTATATTTTTTTCCCTCTTCTTCTCATTTTATCTTTTTTTTTTACTTCATTTTATCTGGTGTTTTCCCCATTGCAAATGATTGAGTGTAAGATAGCGTTTCCTCCATGTCTCTAAAATCCAATTTTGTAAAATTATTGTGTGAATGTGAATGTATGTGTGTGTCCCAGTATGTGTTCACTATGTTCCTTGTTTTTATCATGTGAAGCACTTTGAGCTGCCGTGGGCGTGAAAAGTGCTACACAAATAAAGCCTGATTGATTGATTTCACACCTTGTTCACCTGTGTGTGTGTGTGTGTGTGTGTGTGTGTGTGTGTGTGTGTGTGTGTGTGTGTGTGTGTGTCTGTGTGTGTCAGAGAGAGGAAGCGTGTGCAAATGTGCTTGTTTGTAGTGTAGATGTTGTGTGTGTGTGTGTGTGTGTGTGAGAGAGCAGCGTCTCTCCTTACAGTGTACTATGTTGGCAGGTTGATGTGATGATGTGTCACCTCCATAGACACCCAGTCAGCAGCGGCTGCTAATCCGCCTCTACAGCTGTGTGTGTGTGTCTGTCTGTGTGTGTGTGTGTGTGTGTGTCTGTGTGTGTCTGTGTGTGTATGAAAAACACTACGTAAGTGCTATAGCATCAAGATTTTTTGAAGTGTGTCGTGTCTTTGTGTGTGTGTGTTTCTGAGTGTTTCTGTGTGTGTGTGTGGTGGCCTACATGTGACAATGGAGCATTTGACAGACGAGTTGAATCGGACACTGAGAAAAAACACACACACACACACAAACACACAATAAAGAGGAAGCATGTGTGACCCAACAGTGTTCCTGCTCCTTACACTTCCATTTGATTAAAGCCTCTTTGTCAAGACACAGACACACACACACACACACACACACACACACACACACACACAGACACACACAGACAGACACACACACACACATGCTGCTGGCAATCATTAGAGTGTATGGAGGAGCCTTCAGGCGGCGAGGGCCTTTTAGCTGAGACCATCTCCTTCTCTTCCTCTGTCTCATTGTTTTCTTGATTTCTTTTTTCTTCCATCATCCTCGCGGCCGAGGCCGGAGGCTCCACGAGCCACTTAGCCACCGCTGAGGAAGAGGAGGAGGAGGAGGAAGAGGAGGAGGAGGAGGGGGAGGGGGGCTGTTATATTAAAGCTCCATACAGTATAAAGGTAGATGTTTGTATTAAAGCTCCATACAGTATAAAGGTAGATGTTTGTATTAAAGCTCCATACAGTATAAAGGTAGATGTTTGTGTTAAAGCTCCATACAGTATAAAGGTAGATGTTTGTGTTAAAGCTCCATACAGTATAAAGGTAGATGTTTGTGTTAAAGCTCCATACAGTATAAAGGTAGATGTTTCTATTAAAGCTCCATACAGTATAAAGGTAGATGTTTGTATTAAAGCTCCATACAGTATAAAGGTAGATGTTTGTATTAAAGCTCCATACAGTATAAAGGTAGATGTTTGTATTAAAGCTCCATACAGTATAAAGGTAGATGTTTGTATTAAAGCTCCATACAGTATAAAGGTAGATGTTTGTGTTAAAGCTCCATACAGTATAAAGGTAGATGTTTGTGTTAAAGCTCCATACAGTATAAAGGTAGATGTTTGTATTAAAGCTCCATACAGTATAAAGGTAGATGTTTGTATTAAAGCTCCATACAGTATAAAGGTAGATGTTTGTGTTAAAGCTCCATACAGTATAAAGGTAGATGTTTGTGTTAAAGCTCCATACAGTATAAAGGTAGATGTTTGTATTAAAGCTCCATACAGTATAAAGGTAGATGTCCATGTGTAGTGTGATTATAAAGCAGCTCTAGTTTCTATATTAATACTGTGAAAGTATCAAAGCCTCAGTCCACAGAGAAATGCACACAGCCTGTATTCAGAAACTGAGCCTTAAAACCAGCCGTCAGGACTTCCTGTCACTTTGTGATGTCACAACTAAGCCCCGCCCCCTCACCACCTGGACAACACCATCCATCCATCCATCCATCCAACAACAACAACTTTTTGCAGGATTTGGTTCCTCTGAGCCTCTTTAAATATTTCAGATAATAGTAGATAATGATGAGTCTTGTGAGGACAGAGGAAACAACAACATCTTCTTGTTTACAACCCAGATGGTAACAACAACAACAACAACAACAACAATAGCAGAGGTTAAGAGGAGAACACAAATCCTTTTTAAAGGCATTGTTCTGATTTATTCCAGCTTTGCTTCTTATTTTACAAGTTTTCGGTCGTAATGTGTCTCAGCTGTTTCAGGTCTGAGAGAGAGGCAGGAAACTGAGGCCGCGACCGCACTGCATGTTTACAACTGACAGTCTGGCTCATAATTTTAGCACCAGGTTGTTAAAAATGAATTAAATATATAAATATATAAATAAATAAATGAATAAATGAGCAGAATCAGGCTGAAGCAGGTTTTTTTTTCAGTTTTTTGTCTGTGTGAAGCCGTCGGACGTCGACGCCTCGTATGAAATAATAATGACCGAGACAAAGACTGATATCGGTTTGTAAGGAACAGGGAGCATCTAGAGAAGAAGCTGTGTGTGTCTGTCTGTGTCTGTCTGTGTCTGTGTGTGTGTGTGTGTGAGACTCCCATGTAATGTGACTGTGTGTGTGTGTGTGTATTTGTGCATCGTCTCGCAACTGCTCCTTGGGTGTTCGCCTGCCTTGTTAACACCTTTTAACACGCAACACCAATTAACCCCGACCCCCCTGGCTACCCAGACTCACACACACACACACACACACACACACACACACACACATTAATACACTCACACTCACACACACACACACACACACACACACACACATTAATACACTCACACACACACACATTAATACACTCACACACACACACGCAGCACATTTTACAGCCACACCTCTAACCCTTTATATTTATAACAAGAAACTGAAGCCACTCCAGCGAAGCCACAGGCCTCCGCTACACACACACACACACACACACACACACACACACCCACATTTCACCTTTTCCTGCTCAGTTCACATCAGGATTTGAAAAGTGAACGCGTGTGGAAACTGTTGCAGTGAATCTCCACTTCCTGTCACGTTCAGGGTCCACTCTGTCGTCGTCCTGCTGGAAATCTGTGATTTGATTTATTTATTTTAAAGCCCCAGTATGTAACTTATTTGACTTTTTATTATCAAAAATCAAACATGTCTTTCATTAATCCGTATTTCACTGAAGGTGAATCACAGCTGCATCCAAAGTAAAGCTTTCTGGTACCTTAGAATGAGTTGTTACAAGTCGTTACAAATACATAAGTGGGCGACGCACCGAACCGAGGCGGCCATGTTGCATCGCCATTTTTTATACGATGAGTGGCAGCGTAAACTAAACTACTTGTTTACATGGACGCTTGTTTATCCTGCTACATGCAGCTTCTGTTGTCTGTCTGACGTCCGCCCAATATCTGGTGAATGCAACATCTGAGTTGTTTACCCATAGACGCTTGTTTATCCTGTTACATGCAGCGTCTGTTGTCTGTCTGACGTCTGCCCGATATCTGGTGAATGCAACATCAAGAATACGTTCAGATATGCAACCGCACCGCTAGATGGGGGGAATTCCTACACGTTATACCTTTTAAAGGTTTAAAAATCAGGGACAGTGCACATTAATAAAAACATTTAAACCAATGTAAAGATGCCAGAATTAGCCAAAAGGTTATTTTACATCTGTTGTCCCTGGACTGATGTTAAGGGTCACCCTGAAAGAGAATAAAATGATTTAGTTATCGACATACAAATAATACATTCAATGATTAGAAAGCTAAATCTGAATAGTGGTTAAAAGGTGGAGAACTAAGCAGAAGTCCATACATACATACACACACAAACTAACATAAACTCAGCTCAAGCAGCAGCCGCTACAGACAAAACAGAAGCAACGTTAAGCAGCAACACCAACATCCACCATTAAAAAAATAAATTGCACAAGACACAATAACAAACTAGCAGTTCACAAACAAGCAAAACATAAACACTAAACACATTAAAAGCCATGCACAAAAAGATGATTTGATAAAAATTCAAAAAAAACAAAACGCAGCAGCCTGAGAAGACGAGTTCATGGGACTCAAACTCCCACGGTAACATCAGACCTGCTGGATGTCCATGATTAGATTTGGGGTTTTTATTCGGCTTTAATCAGCTTCAGATTCTGGATTTCTCTTCATGTTTGTTTTCTGCTTTGATATTTCAGTTTTGATCACAGTTGGTCTTTTATTACATTTTCCTCCCGTGAGGACAGACGTGTCTTTGTCCTCACCGTGTCGGCACGGCGACCTCTCCTAACATCGGGTCACAGCGTCCAGAAGAAGGAAGCTCCTTCAACCGACTGTTGCTACAACAACTTTTTATTCTCTGGGTTCGTTCCTATAAAAGTAAACAGTGGTTCATCCAGTTGATAAGACACCATTACCCATAATTCATTGCGTCCTGCGTCCGTATTTTATCTAGTTTTGCTTCAGTGAATTTGACGATGCACTGCAAAAACTCAAAATCTTACCAAGAATATTTGTCTTATTTCTAGTCAAAATTTAATTTCTAGTCAAAACTAATCTCATTCTACTTAAAATAAGACTCATCACATTAAAAAGCAGCTTCTTTTTAGACACTTTTTACTTCTTTCAAGCAGATTTTTTACTTGAAATGAGTAGAAAAATCTGATAGTGGAGCAATTTTTTCTTTCTTATTACAAGAACAAAAAACTTACTTTTACTATCAGATTTTTCTACTTATTTCAAGTGAAAATTTGAAACAAGTGAAAATGATCTGAAAACAAGTTCGTTCTTAGGTGATGAGTCTTATTTTAAGTGGAAAGAGATTAGTTTTGACTAGAAATGAGACATTTTGACAAGAAATAAGACAAATATTCTTGGAAAGATTTAGAGTTTTTGCAGTGTGGCGACAACAGGATTTGTGAGTTGTAATTTCAAGCCCCGTTCATAATTATCAATGAGTCCTACGAGATAATATTAATATTATTTAAAGGGACAACGAGGAGTTTGTATTTGGTTATAAAAAAGTCTCATATTAATGTGGATGAATCTACGTTACCTACTTGTTATTGGGTCCATTTTTCATATTTCACAGTTATTTTGTTATTATTATTTAGTAGTCGACTCGCCCAGCATTTCCTATTTTCGGTTTCCAGGACGCTGCCCGGCGGGTCATGGGAATATGAATGAATAATAACAAAATAACTATAGAGACAAAACAATATATTTATCTAAATGGAGCCATTAACAAGTGGTAACGTAGATTCATCCACATTAATATGAGACTCTTTTAGAACCAAATACAAACTCCTCGTTGTCCCTTTAAATCCTGATAATCAGACACCTGGTCGGGCTTTATCCCTCACATGATCAACGTGTAGTTTCATATAATAATCTGCATAATATTAATATCTAGACACTGCACATACATGGAAAAAACTGCGCAGGATGAAGTGTGCGTCCAGCAAGCGTGTAGCAACACACAGTTTACATCGCATATCAGCTGCACATTTATGGAAGAAAAGTTTTTCCGGTTTTATATCAGATTATTATCATCATTAGATGGAGCCATGACGTGTTTGTGTGTGTCCGATCCCTAAAACGTCT
This sequence comes from Trachurus japonicus, assembly GCF_045865225.1. Classification (NCBI taxonomy): domain Eukaryota; kingdom Metazoa; phylum Chordata; class Actinopteri; order Carangiformes; family Carangidae; genus Trachurus; species Trachurus japonicus. Next base: position 7,812,720 of record NC_140919.1, on the reverse strand, counting down.
CTCTCTCCAAATATTTCTAATCCTTTGTCATGTTTTAAATCACGTGTTTCAAAGGCATCGGCGTATTTTCAACATGAGAGGAAGTAATCCGGATTAAAATTGTAATTTCCAACAGTGACAAGCAACATTTCTGTGCATTTCTACATTTAAACAAGCGCTACACACAGTCAGGAGCAGGTGCACTGCAAAAACTCAAAATCTTTCCAAGAATATTTGTCTTATTTCTTGCCAAAATGTCTCATTTCTAGTCAAAACGAATCTCTTTCCACTTAAAATAAGACTCGTCACCTAAAAATTAACTTGTTTTTAGATCATTTTCACTTATTTCAAACAAATTTTCACTTGAAATAAGTAGAAAAATCTGCCAGTGAAAGCAAGTTTACTGTGCTTGTAATAAGGAAGAAAAACTTGCTCCACTATCAGATTTTTCTTCTTATTTCAAGCAAAAATCTGCTTGAAAGAAGTAAAAATTGTATAAAAACAAGATAATTTCTATGTGATGAGTCTTATTTTAAGTTTAATTTGATTTGTTTTGACTAGAAATGACATTTTGACTAGAAATAAGACAAATATTCTTGGTAAGATTTTGAGTTTTTGCTGTGTGGAGGTTTTGTGAGTAGCTACGAAAAGATCAGCGCTACTAAAAGATTGATGAATTCGGAAATCCACGTCAATTTCCACTGCGCACTGTTTATGAATGAGACCCAGTGAGTTTTGTATTTGTATGAGCAACAAGGAGGGAGGAGGAGGAGGAGGAGGAGGAGGAGTAGGAGGAAGAGGAAGCGTTGGTGTTTGTTTCCCAACTGAGAAGTTCAGCAAAGATGGCTGAAGCTCTGACCTTCATCATGACCTCACAGTCAGGGGGTTGGTCTTCCTCCTCCTCCTCCTCCTCCTCTTCCTCCTCCTCCTCCTCCTCCTCCTCCTCCTCCTCCTCCTCCTCCTCCTCCTCAGTGAAGCAGGCATAAGGCAAACCGACCTCTTTATGACCAAACCACATTGTTCCCGTGACCCTGCTTGTGTGAACAGGCTGCTCACTCTCTGGGCTTTGTCCGTCCACAGTCCAGCCTCCATTATTCTCTCTGTGTGTGTGCGTGTGTGTGTGTGTGTGTGTGTGTGTGTGTGTGTGTGTGTGTGTGTGTGTGTGTGTGTGTGTGTGTGTGTGTGGTGTGTGTGTGTGTGTGTGTGTGTGTGTGTGTGTGTGTGTGTGTGTGTGTGTGTGTGTGTGTGTGTGTGTGTGTGTGTGTGGTGAGTGAGTGCATGTCAGTCATATTTTAGAGGCATAAAAAGCCAGTCAGTGGGGTCAGTCGGTCGCTCTGCCTCACACCCCAAGTAGACATTGAGTCTGACACATCGCGCACACACACACACACACACACACACACACACACACACACACACACACACACACACATTGCACACACTCACACACACCACCCTTTCACTGTCCCTCACTAGAAAACATATGGAGCATGACTAATGGCTTCATAAAGACACACATACACACACATACACACACACACACACACACTGTAGATACATTTTTGTCCCGCAGCCACCATTGTGTTAATGGTGTGAGCCCAAAAAGCCAGTTTTTTTGCAACAGATGTGTCTCCGTGCTCCCAGACCCTCGCTTGACCCAAATACTGTCAACTCACACACACACACACACACACACACACACACACACACACACACACACACACACACACACACACACACACACACACACACACAATCGCAAACATACGGACACATCTCTAGTCTCTGTGACGATAACACGACTCTGACAGGTCGTATTTGATATCTATATAGATTTTTTTGTACCAATATTGTTATTTGATTGAATGTTTTGATCATTATTTTTATATTTTATTTTAATTCATCACTAAATTCTGCACATTGAATCAAAGTCAAAGTCAAAGTCAGCTTCATTGTCAATTCCAATCGAAATGTGTTTCTCTCAGACCTGATCTGCAATCTAAAATACCAATCTAGCATAAATATGATAGATAGATAGATAGATAGATAGATAGATAGATAGATAGATAGATAGATAGATAGATAGATAGATAGATAGATAGATAGATAGATAGATAAGTTTATTGGTCACATGCAAAGCTAAAACCAAGGTTAAAAAACAGTGCAGTGAAATGCAAAAAAACCAAGCTCTCGACTGTACCAATATATGAATTTACAGTAGCCTATAACTGGGAGCTAAACTAGTAGTAAAACATAAGGTAGAAGGCGCAATAGCAGCAGTAGCCTAGTTAAGTGCAAAAGAATCACAGTAGTGCAAGTATTGTCATATTTTAACTTCTGCCGACATGGAGCAGAAACTCTGGACAGTTGTGTGTGCGCTTCAGGACAGGTAGACGTGACGAAAACATGCAGAAACACAGCGACTTACAGGACAAAAAAAAACACGAAAACACCGAAGCCGCCATTTTGGATCTGATATTCACCGATCGTCACAGAATGAAACCAACCAGTCAGAACGATGTGCGATGTCTGGACCCGTCTCAGGGTGTCTGACCGCAGGAGACACACACACACACACAGTTCAGTTTCTTGTTTTGTTGTTTTGTGTGTCTGTGTGTGTGTGTTTAAGTGTGTGTGTGTGTGTGTGTGTGTGTGTCAATGGCCCAATCAGGGCACCAGTCCAGGAGCCAGGCATCTCGGCTCTCGTCAGCCCACATCACTGTCACACAGCCGTTAATGAGGGGCACATTTACTGCTACATTAGGGAAATGTCACTACACACACACACACATACACACACACACACACACACACACACACACACACACACACACACACACACACACACACACACACACACACACACACACACACACACACACACACACACACACTCCTTGTGGCAGTGTTTTGAGTCCTTTGTGCTGATGTTACAGTCGGTAAAACTTGGAGCAGTTTTCACGGTTTGGGACAAATGTCTACTGCTGCTGCTGCTGCTGCTGCATTCAATGTCCATTAACACTGTGGGAAATGATTGTCACTAAATTGACCTTCTATATAAATATTTGTTCTGTTAAAGCAGAAGTAAGGTGAATGTTTGTGTTAATATAAGTCTTAAATAGTTGTATCTTCCGACAGCAATCACTTCTATAGAGTGTTTGGTCTGAAACACGGGTCTGTCAGTCACTCTGCTCTGCTCTGAGCCCAGGAGAAAACTTTCCTTGTATCCTACAACCTTTATCCAATGAGGAGAGAGAACGGCATAAAGGGGCAGTCCTCTCTGTGTGTGCAGCCAAGGGATGTGCGTGAATGTGGTGACGTAGGGACGAGGGCGGGGACTGCTAACTCCATCAGCTGACAGGAAGTTAGACAAAACGGGTCGCTTACTGCTTTAAATAGCAGTTTTTTTTTCATCAACTTTCATCGCTTACATGAATAATAGCTTCTGATAAATGTAAAGGTTGGGTCTGGAGTTTTGTGCCCAAAAATAGACTTACACAAATGAAATCTGTCTTAATCATCACCTATGGGCTTCTAGTCCTGTGTGGTGGGGGCTGTGTCTGTCTGTATTTTGGTCTTTTGCTTTGTTTTGTCGGTGTTTTCTCTCCAGCCAATGACAGAGCTCAGGGGAAGCTACGTGCAGCAGAGTAGTAGCTCAGGGCTGCTAGCTGCACTAGCTGTCTCTGATGCTAACGAGTGCTAGCAGCTAGCACGTCTGTCTCTCTCAGCAGCAGCAGTCAGGACTGCAAAGAAAAAGAAATACAATCTGAGTGAAGCGCTGGAGCCGTGGACCGATTCCCCACCGTCACCGACAGCTAAAGCCTCGACTGGTAACAAGTATGAGGGCCGTTGTAGTGAGCTAGCTCGATGCTAACTTCGGCTAGCGGTAGCGGTTAACACCGTCTTCCCAGTTCACCACAACGGCATAACAACATAACACCGGAGGCTCCCGGTGTTGGTGACGGTCGGCTATCGGCCCACGGCTCCAGAGCTTCACTCAGACTGTATTTCCTTTCCTTTGTTGTCATGACAACGGCTGCTGTCAGGGGCAGGAGGCTACACAGTTGAGCCCGAGAAGAAGGGGCCCAGTTTGAATGTTTTATTTACAAACTGCAACGAACAAAACTCCAGACTCTACCTTTAAAGTCTGTGTTCAGTTCAGAGAAACATGAGAAGTGGTGATGATTCAGATTCAGATTCTTTGTGCTGGTCCTTGAACACAACACACTGGACAGAAGATGTCCTGTATTTATGAGAGTGAAGAATTTCAATTACTTTTTTAAAACGGCATCTTTCAAATAGAGATAGAATATTTGTTTGCCCGATTAACCACTCACTTATTGATTGATTTATTGATTAAGTGATTGATTGTATTGTTATTATTATATCATATTGTTTTATTTTCTTATATATTAACGAATCCAGTAAGAAAAGCTGCAACTAATGGGGAAAAGAAATGAAACGAAGCAAAATCCTCTGACTCATATGAACCTGAAGGTTTTGTCACAGATGTTCTGCAAAGACAATGGGTTTTGTGCCTTAAATATCTACACACACACACGCAAACACACACATACACAGTCACAGATGGGTGTGTGTGTCTGTGTGTGTTTATGAGGACTACTGTTAGTGTTGTACAGTGGGGACATTTGTGCTTTTCCGGTCAAGATCAAAATTAGGTTAGGATGAATGTGAGTGTGTGTAACGCAAACGTAACAAACAGACACACAGTGAGTCACAGTGACAGAGGTGTGAGAGTGTGTGTGTGTGTTTATGTGTGTGTGTGTTACTCATTGACTGGTGAGAGTACATTGACATGACATTTGTCTCTGCCTCCCTCTGTGTTATTTTCTCCACAATTTTTTTCTTTGTGCCTTTCGCACCAATTTTTCCCAGAAATATTTGGACCCTTGATTTAGGCCTCTCGCTAAACAGAGCTGAAGTTGTTGTTTTTATTTTTTAACCTCGTTTTGCAGCTGAGACTCAAATCAAATTCCAAGATTTTATTTTTCTTTTTTAGTTCAAGTGGAATTTCAAACTTTTAAAGAGTCAAACTTTATTGGCTTAAAGCTCAGGCGCCGTGTTTGATTCAAAGATATATGGCCTCAGTGACGTGCAGCGACCGGGCTGCTCTTCTTTATTAGTTAAACCATCACCACAGCTTTTTGATACGTGTTGAAGAGTTGAAGAGATCGACGATAAAGCGAGGGACCGGTCTGGGGATACAATTAAAGGATAATTACTGTTTTTTTAACAATCTGGACCTTATTTCTAGCATAAAATCAGATCATTTCCTCACCCAGATAACTTTGGTGTCATTACAAGTGGTTGTGATGAAATGAACTCCAGCCGAGAGCCGCGTATATCGGTATAATGGAGTCTACAGGGCAGCAGAATGCAGCCTCTAAATAACACATTATCTGCAGAGAAACTCCTTCATTTCACCAATATTTAGTTCTGATAGGCTAGTGCTATTCCCCTCTGAGTCCGGGGTTAGCTGTTATCAACATCCGGGGTCTGTAGGTTGACCTACTGACCTCTGACCTGGATGATGTCATCTCTGAGCACCGCACGGCGCGGCTTGTTGCTACCGCTAATGCTACGGTTCGTTTCTGCGTGTTTCTGACTTGTCAGAACAAAATGAGCAGCTGGATGAAGTTCAGCTTCCACAGGCTTCCTCTCCTCAACCTGGACTCACTAAAGCTCCGGCTAGTTGAGGTAAAAATGGACCCGAATGCCGAAGCAGAATGATTATTATCAGAATGAGCCGGGCGGCGCTCAGAGATGACATCATCCAGGCAGGGCCGGCCCCTGACATAAACACTCTATGCGGTTGTCTATAAAATAAGTGTACAAAGTTAGCAGCCGTTATAATAATAAGAAATGAGAGGCCAGATAATAATATCTGCATAGATATAAAGGAGGTAGCTACACAATAAATGACAGTAATGGATATGATATAAAAGGAGATAAGAACTACAGTAGTACTGTATGAAAGTGCTAATTAGTCAGTATTTCAGACATGGGTGCAGGTTTGGTGGGACAATAACCATGCTTTAAGCTGTTTTTTGAATGCATTAAACGTGGGGCTGTCTCTAATTGTGGTTGGTAGACTGTTCCAAAAAGTAGCTACCGCCCTTCACAGTTAAAGAGTTTTGGCCTATTTGGCTGTCCAGGAAGTCACACTCATCCCAACCTTCATATCAGTATAAACACAGAACAGTGGTCAGATAAGAACTAACCCTCAGTGTGTCTGGATGTGGATCTTCCTCCCTCAGCCTCTCTCTCTCTGCTGACTTTGACAGAGGTCTGATGATGCTAATCAGACGGCGGCTGGCTGCACCGCGTGCCTCAACTGGTTAGCATTAGCCCAGCGTAGCGTAATACACACTCCTTGCTCGCTCGGTCTCGCATTAAAGCAAGAAGTGGGCCGCGGCGTTGGCAGCTAGTGCACCGGCGCTGCTGCTGCTGCTGCTGCTGCTGCTGCTGCTGCTGCTGCTGCTGCTGTGTTCATGCTAATAACAAGTAAAGTAAATGAATTGTGATCAGTGAGTCACGGCTGCATGTGTTAGCTGCGTGTGTTAGCCGCGGCCGGTCTGGTGGACTAGTGCTGGATCACTGACTCGCTCCGTCATTAGCATCCTGCTCATGTTAGCGCTTACGTATTGTATGTATCAGTTCTGACATTCATTCACCCTGCCTGCGCCCACACACACACACACACACACACACACGGGGCCCTTTGCCTGTTGTTGTGTCTGCTCACTTGGCCAAATTGAAAGTCTGTGGTGCATGCAAGAGGCCGTTTGAAGTCCGCCTCAAACACTGTGGCATTAAATTAGTGATAACAGCGCAGGAGAAATGCTGGAATACATGTGCATGTACGCAAACACACATGCACACACACACACACACGCGCACACAGTCACAAATAGAGACATGCATGAAAACACAGCTCCCAGGTAGCAGAAACCAAAGCCAGTTTCTCCTTCTTCTCCTTCTCCTTCGTCTTCTCCTTCTTCCCAGCCTGTGTTGGTCATGTAACCCGGTGCTGACATGAGTTCCTGTTGTACTCCCCCTCTCCCCTCCCCTCTCTCCCCCCTCCCTCCATCTCAAGGATAGTGAGTAATTAGAAGCAGATGGAGCTGAGACCGGTGCAGCGAGACTGTTATTTTAGCCCTCTGCACAGCCACTTTTATGCCCTCTCTCTTCCTCTCAGGCCTGTGTTCCATATTCAGACACTAATTCCTGACCTTAACACAACACGGCAGCCTTTAATATCCGAGCGTGTTACAGCGATCGCTCGCTGCGAGTCGAGGTATTTCGTGTTTTCAGAAGCCGCTGAAGGAGATGTTACACAGAGAGGGAGAGAGGGAGAGAGAGGGAGAATTACATCATGGGAAATAGGAACAGTCGCGTTCATTAGGTCACTCCTCGTGCTCCAGCCGACATCCCATTTCGACATCAAAGGGCGCCCAGAAAACCACTGACACTGGATCAGCTTTTCCTTCATTTCCTTCAGCGTCAAGATTAAGATCAAAGGGGTTTCTAATCTGATTCCAGGTGGGCACTTAATAGCAACTTTTACTTTACCCTCCTCCTCCTCCTCCTCCTCCTCCTCCTCCTCCTCCTCTTCCTCAACAAACACAACTAGACAACACATCATTTAACATCGCTCTTTTTAGTGTCACAGGCTTCCTTTTACATGTTTGTTGCAGTGGACAGGTTTTCCTTTTACATGTTTGTTGCAGTGGAAGCCAGAAAGTATTTTCAGGATGTGATCCACATCATTAAAGAAAAGAAAAGGAAAGGAAAAGGAAAAAAGAAAAGAAATGAGTGGAGGGGGGGTGCACAAACACGATAAAGGCAGATTGATGTTATTTTCTCAGCTGACAGCTGTTCGCCGCGATAATTGTCGAGTATGTAATTAGAATAATTTGCGCTGCAACACATGTCTGCTCGATAAACATACCGTTAAATGGAGAACACACTGATAAACACTGATAAAGTGAGACGTGCAGCGGTTCGGACACAACATTCCTGCAAAAGGAAATAAAAATATTAAGCTGCAAATCAAAAAAAACAAAAACCACACACACACGCAGCTGTAATGGATGAAGTATATAGGTTTATTAGATTACACCATGTAGCAATAGTAATAAAACAAGATGAAATATGGAAGATAATCAGCCACTGTCTGGGCTGGAAAATAAACGTTACAGCTTTACAGAATTACTGCTATACAGATCAGGTCCACATCCAGGTGTGGAGGTAAAGGTCACAGGCTTTAATACATCTAGAAATGTCTGCCTTTATTTTGATGGAGCTTTAACACAAACATCTACCTTTATTTTGAAGGAGCTTTAATACAAACATCTACCTTTATTTTGAAGGAGCTTTAACACAAACATCTACCTTTATTATGAAGGAGCTTTAACACAAATGTCTACCTTTATTTTGAAGGAGCTTTAACACAAACATCTACCTTTATTTTGAAGGAGCTTTAACACAAACATGCTGATGAAGCAGCAGCTCTTTACTCTCTCCCAGTAGAAGTAGAAGAGGAGCTCCCTGCCTCCAGTCAGCACCTATTGTGTTGAATTTCATTTTCCAGATTGAATTTCTTTTTCACTTTATCAGATTTATTCCTTCATGACTAAATAGTAAAAATGTTCATAGGCGCCACGTAGTTGCTAGCGACTGCATTTGTGATTTGTTTTCCTCCACACTAACCCAATTACAGGCCTGCGCTGGCATGCCCCCCCCGCCGCCCCCCACCGCCTCGTCCAAAATATTAAGTGAGCAGCATCTTAGTCACGTTTCTTTTTCCGACTACGAGGAGCTCGGGATGTGAAGTGGTGCTGGGCTCCCAGATAATGACACATATTGTGGTGACATTAATGGCGGATCAAAGGGGCGGCTGCTTCGTGACATTTCAGCCGGGGTAAACAAACACACACACACACACACACACACAGAGAGAGGGATGACTACCTCCACGACCCCCCCGACGCCCAGCAAACCGCCCCTACACCAGCAGGGTAAGAGGGCAGAGACAGGAAAACAAACCAGCCTCATTTACTCTGTGTGTGTGTGTGTGTGTGTGTGTGTGTGTGTGTGTGTGTGTGTGTGTGTGTGTGTGTGTGTGTTTTTTTTTCCCAGCATGCACGGTGTTTCTGCGTTTCCACTCTAGGTTACAGAACTTCCAGCTCATCTCCTTTTACAAGGCGAGGCCATTACATAATTACCCACTGTCAATTAGATCACATCCTGTGCAGCGCTGCCGGCTCGCAGCCATGTTAATTAATCATCGGTCCCCAGAGGTAGCGGCTGCTCCGCTCCGCTCCCCTCGCCTCGGCTCGCGCTGATGATGTCATCATGGCCGTCGCGGCTGCGGTTGGCTAGAATCAAACGCCTTCTCTGTCAGCGAGGGAAACGACGACACAGCAGCAGGGAGGGAAATCCTCACTTAGTCTTTGATATGCAGAGGTGGCCAGTAACAAAGTATTTGTACTTCGTTACTTGCCACCTCTGCACCTCTCCACCCACTGTACTTAAGTAGATTTGTCAGGTATCTGTACTTTACTTGAGTATTTATTTTTCTGAGGACTTTTTACTTTTACTCCCTACATTTATACACAAAAATATGTACTTTCTACTCCTTACATTGTAAAAACAGGCTCGTTACTTTTTTTTTTTGACACAACGACGTAAAAGACGTGACGAACTAGAGAGGGAAAGAGGGACAGCTCGGACCGCGGGAGCGAGGCGCGAGTGAGGTCTGTGGCAGTTAATTAATGGTAAACACTGCCTCTGGTCAGTTCAATCTTGATTATTCTGTCTGAACTTTTTTTTTAAACAAAATGATCAAAGGATGTAGGTTTCATTAACGGCAAAAATTCATTTTTACTTTTTACTTTTACTTTGAAAGTACATTTCAGAGCCTGTACTTTCTTACTTTTACTTGAGTAAAGGAGTTGAATCAGTACTTCTACTTTTACCAGAGTATTTTTTTACACATGTATCTGTACTTCTACTTAAGTACAGAATATGAGTACTTTTGCCACCTCTGTTGATATGAGACCAGACTCATCGCTCTGTGTGTGAAAAATACGGTTAGCCTTTGTAGCCCTCACCCGTCTGTACGGTTAGCTTATGTAGCTAGTTTCAGAATTTATATGTGGGGCAGTTTCCACAGTGCACTGATTTGTGTGGTTCTGAAATACAATAAACATTGCAATAAACAAATTTAAAGGGATAGTAGCATTTTTTAAAAGTGGGGTTGTATGATCTACAAATAGCCCCTAAGTACTTTAATTGCAGTAGAAGACTCTCTGCACTCCTCCCGTTAGTAACGCCAGCCCATAATAGCCCTGCCCAGAGATTTACAACATACAGTGTTGTGAATGGACCCAAAGAAACGGCCTATTTTCACAGCCTAAAAGAGGTTTTACCTGAAAAAAAATACACAGTTCCATTGTTCACTATAATATAATTTTTTCCAGCCCCTCAAAGTGCAGGAAAAACACAGTTTTTATTTGGACCTAACCAACTCACGTATCCCTCCGCCCAGGGTTAGCGCCCGCCGATCAGCAGTTGGTTAGGTCCAAATAAAAACTGAGTCTTCTACTGCAGTTAAAGTACTTAGGGGCTATTTGTAGATCATACAACCCCACTTTAAAAAAAATGCTACTATCCCTTTAACAGTGCAATGAAATGACATAAGAACCCTTAATCTCCTTAATCTTTAACATGAACTGAGCATGTGGATGCATTAGCATAAAGTAAGCTAAACATAGCAATTAAGCTAGGAAAAACGTGACTATTACTGATAACAGCAAAACTTACATTTAGGCTACGTAACGTAAAGCTGCAATCACATTGCACACAAATATCCAAAACTTATTACTTACATTTTTCATGCACGCACAACACTTTAGGAAACTTTCAGCCCTTCTGATGTCTGTAATGGCCGCCGTGTGTCATCCGTGATCAAGATGGGTGGCAGCGATGGTGGGCGGGGACAGACAACTAGGAGTGTAACGTGATTGGTTGACTGTACTAACTGACTGACAGCTGAGTTAGCGAATAAAGAACTGCTAACCAAAAAAAGTAAGAAATTACATGAGGTAGCTCGGCCTTTTTTACTGTGTGTGTGTGTGTGTGTGTGTGTGTGTGATTGCAGCAGATTTTCTTATTTTTGCAGAAAAAGTTAAAGTGAAATGATAAAAAAAATAAGGTAAATGAAGATATAAAGTCTGTGTGATATGTTCGTAAAGTTTTCTTTTACTCTGCAGAGTTAGTCATTGAGACGTCTTCACAACACATGACTCACCAACAGAACCACTGGTGGGTTTTTTTTTAATAAACAACAGGTTTTTTTGTAGACGAGGAGAAAAAAAATGTAGTAAATAAAAGAGAGAAACGTCTGACTCATAAAAATATGACATCGATATAAATGTTTGATATTTGAGTCTGTTAAAGCTGAGTGTTGATCCAAGAAAGTATTGATTCAGTGTAGTTTTCCATCTCCTCTCTGTCTCAGCTTCTCTCTGCAGCTCTAGTAAACAGGTCGGCTGTCAGCCAATCAGAAGAGAGGAGGAAGCTCTGAGCCTCTCTTCTGATTGGCTGATTGTTTTCTAAAGCGATCCAATAAAAACAGAGCAGATTTCAGAATAAAACACTCAGAGAAACCAAATCCTGCGAAGTTGTTGTTGGATAGATGGTGTTGTCCAGGTAGTGAGGGGGCGGGGCTTAGTTGTGACATCACAAAGTGACAGGAAGTCCTGACGGCTGGTTTTAAGGCTCAGTTTCTGAATACAGGCTGTGTGCATTTCTCTGTGGACTGAGGCTTTGATACTTTCACAGTATTAATATAGAACCTAGAGCTGCTTTATAATCACACTACACATGGACATCTACCTTTATACTGTATGGAGCTTTAACACAAACATCTACCTTTATACTGTATGGAGCTTTAACACAAACATCTACCTTTATACTGTATGGAGCTTTAACACAAACATCTACCTTTATACTGTATGGAGCTTTAACACAAACATCTACCTTTATACTGTATGGAGCTTTAACACAAACATCTACCTTTATACTGTATGGAGCTTTAACACAAACATCTACCTTTATACTGTATGGAGCTTTAACACAAACATCTACCTTTATACTGTATGGAGCTTTAACACAAACATCTACCTTTATACTGTATGGAGCTTTAATACAAACATCTACCTTTATACCGTATGGAGCTTTAACACAAACATCTACCTTTATACCGTATGGAGCTTTAACACAAACATCTACCTTTATACTGTATGGAGCTTTAACACAAACATCTACCTTTATACCGTATGGAGCTTTAATACAAACATCTACCTTTATTTTGAAGGAGCTTTAATACAAACATCTACCTTTATACTGTATGGAGCTTTAACACAAACATCTACCTTTATACTGTATGGAGCTTTAACACAAACATCTACCTTTATACTGTATGGAGCTTTAACACAAACATCTACCTGTATCAGTCGATCAGTTTCTCTTTGCCGATCATTTATTATTGATACGAGATGTGTCCATTGATCCGTCCCCGTGTCCTTTCGTCGTCTGGATGTGAATGAAGTGAAACCACTCGGAGTAAATCAGAGTTCATGTGTCTGTGTCTGCAGACGTGGTGCTGCATGTAGTTTTGATTAATCTCCTCTGCTTGTGTGTCTGTCTCTGTGTGTGTGCGTGTGTGTGTTGTCATAATCTTCCAGTGCCATGATCAAAGCAGGTAGGCCTGTGGTCACACACTCACACACACTCACACACACACACACACACACACGGGACACACAAACATTCCTCCAAACGGTTGTTACATGCCAGAGTCAAATTAGTCCATGGGCTTTTTAAGTGGCACAAAAGGTTCAAATTAGAGACAGGACTTTGAAGCCGTACGGTTTGCAGGGACGGTTCTGTAGCCCCTCGTGGTTTTGGCCTCCGTATCATTCCCTCAGAAGAGAACATGTTCACATCAAAGGTTAACTGGGGCATGTGTACTGTAACTTGTCACCAGCATAGCCCTGATTTCCAAACAGCGGGGAATTGGGACAGAGTGGTATGTGGGCCGGGGGAAGAGGCATAGTGTGTAATTACATCAGGACGCACACACACACACACACACACACACACACACACACTGCATACATCGGTAATATGATGAACACATAGATTATTGTTGTTGTTGCAGTGGATCATGTTCATATATAGGAAGAGGATGATGTGTGGTATCGCTCAGCTTTTATTTTGACGGGTTTACGTCGCATCTTCAGCTGCTTCCTGTGGGGAGTCCTTTCAAAATAACAGTTGTTATTATTAAAGGGATAGTTCACCCAAAATTGAAATTTCAAACTCATTATCTACTCTCTACCCTCATGTGGACTAAGGGCTGGGAGAAGTTTCAGAGTCCTCCGTGACTTCTCTGAGTTACAGGGGGTCTCGAAGAGGAGCTTCCGCTACAAAACAAGCTTGAAATATAGACTTTTTTTTTTTGGGGGGGGACAATTTCGCATTGCGGGGCTTCAATACAAGACGGACATTACATACGAGCAGCATGGAGGTATTTGGATGTTTTTTGGTGTGTCTTTTTGTTACGAAGACAGTTGGTATCCATTTGCAACCGTTATATGGACATGCACTGCTACGCCGAGACCCCCTGTAACTCAGAGAAGCCACGGAGGACTCTGAAACTTCTCCCAGCCCTTAGTCCACATGAGGGGGAGGAGATAATGAGTGAAATTTCAATTTTGGGTGAACTATTCCTTTAAAACCCCAGTATGTAACTTATTTGACTCTTTATTAGCAAAAATCTAATATTGGTACAAATGAAAGCTTTCTGGTTCCTTAGAATGAGTTGTTACAAGTCGTTACAAATACATAAGTGGGCGACGCACCGAACCGAGGCGGCCATGTTGCATCGTGACCGTAGGTAACCACGGAAACTGAGCAGAGCTGTGGGCTCGGCCTGTTAAAACTGTCACCACTGTGTAGTGTGAGGAAGGACGGAGGCACTGGTGTTGCATTCAGGTGCAGTCAGGCAGACGGCCGTCGGCAAACCGACCAGATGTCATTTTACTCCACCAGAGAAAGACGGTAAAACAATACCACATCACCATGACAACATGTTGTCAGGCCTGTATTGTTTTGCCTCGTGCTGGCGGACCACTTGTTTACATAGACGCTTGTTTATCCTGTTACATGCAGCGTCTGTTGTCTGTCTGACGTCCGCCCCATTTCACATGAATGCAACATCAAGAATACGTTCAGATATGCAACCGCACCGCTAGATGGGGGAATTCCTACGCATTATACCTTTAAAAATATTTATATGTTTATGTATAGTATATTAATATGTGTGTTTCCAGGGGGACACATGTATTATAATGTTGTGTTGTTAGTTCTCTGTCATGATTCATCTTTGTTTTGGCTGCATGTGTTTTCTTAACTTGACCTCTCAGGGCCACCGTACTTTAGATATTCTCATTGTTTCCTCTGATTATTGACGTAATGCATCATTGAAGTTGAAAATAGAGGGAATGTTTAAGTTGCAGTGGATCATGTTCATATAGTAAGAGGATGTGTAGTATCACTGCGGTTACTCAGCTTTTATTTTGACGGGTTTACATCTTGTATGAATATATATACTATATATAAATGTCAGACAATTGTAAAAAGATTTCCGTTATGACCTCTTTCCTGATTGTCAGGTCATAATGTGTGTGTGTGTGTGTTTCCAGGGGGACACATAAGTGATGCACTCACATGTATTATAATGTGTCCCCTGGAAACACTTGTGTTGTGTTGTTAGTTCTCTGTCATGATTTATATTCGGTTTGGCTGCATGTGTTTTCTTAACTTGACCTCTCATGGCCACCGTACTTTAGATATCCACATTGTTTCCTTAGATTAACGGCATAAATGCATCATTACAATTGAAAACAGAGGGACTTTTTTAGTAAAAGAAATATTTTCCCGTTGCAGCCTGTGGAGGTGAAAACTCGCTGCTTCTGGTATCTGATATTTGATCATAAACAACGTGTCTTTGTAGGTGAAATGGATTCAACAGGAGAAATGCGTCCCAGACGTCTCGCTGATGAAAGTGGTCGTTGGCTGTGGCTGAAACCTGAAGCAGCTTCAGTTTCAGTTTCACTCAGACTGAAACCTCCTCCAGCAGAAAGAGCCCCATTAATAAGAGTTTAATTTTCCTTCCAGCTGTGATAAATAATAATAACTACAGAAACACAGGGAGATGAAACAAATAACGTTTTTTATACTTTTGGTAATACTTTATTTGAAGCCTATCTCTATAACACATTATCATAAGACTTTATAACAATAAGCATAACAAGTCATAGAGCATCTTATAAAGGCTTATAAGGTCTTAGTATTATAATAAAGTTATAATGCTTTATAGTGTGTTGTGCTTATTGTTATAAAGCCTTATGATAATTAATGAGTGTTTATAATTATAGTTATACACGTTTATAAGACTTATAACACATTATAACTATATGTATAGTGTATTATAAATGTGGTCATTGTCAGTGAGTTACTAACAATTATAACGTATTATAATACCTGACCTTATAAGTCATGATAAAATGCTTTATAGTGTGTTATGCTTATTGTTATAAAGCATTATGATCATTTATGAGTGTTTATAACTATAGTTATACAGTGTTATAACTGCATTATAACTCATTATAAGTATGGTTATAATGTGTTATAGAGATAGGCGTCAAGTAAAGTGTTACTATACTTTTTTATATTGAACTGTAACTCTTTCTGATTGGCTGAGGGGAGGAGCTGTGCAGGTTGGAGTGATGATGTCAAACTGTGAGGTCACTTCCTGTCTCACTCTCAGGTGATTGGACAGAAATGACATGTTATCTTCACTTCTCTCCAAATCCATAGGTCATGTCTGTAGTTAGTGTGTGTGTGTGTGTGTGTGTTTGTGTGTCCAGCATATGGAGCCTCTCGGTGCTTCACGGAGCCACGGGCACTTTGCTGCTGCTGTGGCTAATAGCATGGCACTTAACATCAGCTATGGTTCATTGTTCAGTCGGCTGAGAGGAGAATGGAGAGATGAGCGTGCACGTGCATACCGTATATGTGTGTGTGTGCACGTGCATGAATGTGTGTGTGTGTTTATCTGGTGCGTTCAGGTGGTTTTATCGCTCAGAGAGAGAGAGAAGCAGATCTGCAGCGATGATGACCTCTGAGAAAAGGTGACCGGACATTTTTTTTCTGCTGAGTCATGTGACGATCTGAATCGTGAGGAGAAAAAGAAGAAGCAGAAGCAGGACTGTCCTGTCCGGCTGCTCCCTCACCTATCTCCCCAGCGTGTGTGTGTGTGTGTGTGTGTCAGTGATGGTGTTATCTCCGTCTTCACCTTTCCTGACACTTGTGTGGCTCGTCAGTGTCTATGTGAAGTGACAGGCCACATCCTGGGGCAGCTGGCAGGAGCTGGCGTGCTGCAAAAGAGCAGCACAACTCCATGAAAACACACACATACACACACACACACACACACACACACACACACACACACACACACACACACACACACACACACACACATATGCACACACACGCACACACACACCTCAGGCCATTCCTCAGTCTTAATTCTTAAACGCATTTGCTCCAGTTCCTGCTGAGATGCTGCAGGGGAGACTGTTGGGGGATAAAGGTGGAGCGGGATGCTCCTCACACACCAACACACACCAACACACACACACACACACACACACACACACACACACACACACACACACCACTGACTCAGAGGTGGGAAAAGGTTGAGATGTCCATGTTGGTGTGGACAGCATGGGACGCCTCAAAAGACGAGTGAGGAGAGTAAAAGAGCGACTTTTTCTTCTTAAAAAGTCTTAAAAGGCATTGAATTCATTCATCTAAAAACAAGGCCTTCATTGGCATTAAAATGTCATTTTTTCAAACGTCTTAAATATGTTAACACTTGGTAAGTGGGATTTTATGACTGTAATTAGTCTCAAATCTCAAAATAATTGGTAACATTCTGACATAGAGAAGTTAGTGGCGGCCGTCACCGCCACCAGCTCCCGAGTCAGTGGTTTTATTACCCGGACTTTTTATGCATTTATTTTGAAAGGACAGCTGGAAAGAGAAACAATCCAACCCCCATCGTTCATGTAGCAGTCACTTTTTTTTGCGTTTGTGTTTATTGTGAAGTCGGTCTTAAATTTCATTTCAAGTGGCTTTAAAAACCTCTTAAAACGTCTTAAATGTAACTTGTCTCACGCTGTAGGAACCCTGTTGTTGGATGTTTCAGTTTCTTGGACACTTTGTCAGAAGGTTTGGGGGTTGAATTAACTCAGGGTTGAGTTCATGGTCAGTTTCCTTTGACCTTTTGTTTCTGAACATCTCGAGCTCTAAAAGCTGCAGGCTTCTTCTCTATACTGTAGCAGCAGCGACACCAGAGGCTCATGGGTATTGTAGTTTATGGATCCATCGACAGAAACATATTGAAACGTCCATCACCGTTGTTTTATATACTCTTGTATAAGCTGCTCATCACCATATACTGTATCTGCTGTTTCCTCCTCCTTCTTCGTGCTCTCTGATTGGCTGGATTTTCCGTTCGGGCTGCCGTACAAACATGGCAGCGCAAGATGGCGACCCTTGCTATATGTATAAAAGAAGAATTATAAGGCTACGAAAACCAAACAGATTTTATTTTATAGCGATTATACACTTGTACAAATATATTCATGGGAAGTAGATTCAGATTTAGCCAATAAACCTTGACAATTATTGACCTTTAAAGAGTTCTGACAGATCGTAAATATTATAAAGATCTGAACAGTGGAGCTCAGCTGATAAAGGTGAAGCGGTGAACGGCCTCTGTTTGTTCTCTAACACCTCATTTTACGCCTGATTCCGCGTCGCTCCGGTGTTTGTGTTGATAACCTTGTGGGAACTGAAAAATTAGCCTTCAAATATCACACTGAATTTGCCAAAATTAGCTGCCCCTCCCTCCTTCCCTCCCTCCCTTCCTCCTTCACTCCCTCCCTCCCTCCCCCCCTCCCTCCTGCCCTCGGCGTGGCCCTGTGGGATTTAAGGAGGAAGAAGGAGCGAGGGCCAGAGATGAAAGTGTCTGGGGATCTTGGAAAAATCAAAAACAAATCTGTGGGAGCGTCGGGGTTAACCCCTTCGGCCGCCGCCGCCTTTGAAGTGCTCGGCCATACAGTTAATTGTCAGAGTCGGGATTAGAGAAAGGTGGTAACAATTTAACCCGGGCAGCGCGGGGGCTGAAGGCCGCCGCCGCCGCTGCTGCTGCTCGGCCTATCAGGTGTTTGCAGATGTTGAGTGTTTGCCCCGGGAGGAAAAAAAAAAGAAAAGAAAAGAAAAGAAAAGCGACAGCAGCAAACTCCTGGACATGAGAGCAGCACTTAACCGGCCCGTAATGCTTTGTTTGCTCAAGCCCCCATCACTTTGTAATTGGATGGGAGGGAGGGGGGGCAGCCAGCTGATTGGACAGCTGCTGCACTTAACTCGTACTATTTTGGATGGTATGTCGTCGGCCGGCCGGTGCCAACGCTGCTGCTGCTGCTGCTGCTGCTGCTGCTGCTGCTGCTGCTGCTGCTCCAGCTCCAGCTCCGCTCTGACTGAAACTCTGATGAATGTTGTTTTTCCAAATTCTGAAGACGCTGAATTTTAGCAAAAAAAAAAAAAAAAAGTTTTCAGAAACCTCCACATTAATCACACGTCTCTCTCTCATCCTGCAACTTTACCTCAAATTCTTCCCAGATGGGACACGTCCGGAGCAGGAAGCTCAACGAGAGCGTCCGCTTGACCAGGAGGACGCAGAAACACTTTATTCAACCCAGAGGGAAAGTGTTGTCTGGCAAATATACAAATATACAAAAAATACCCCAAATATCCCAAATAGAGAATATACAGTGATATATTTTTATTTATATTCAAGTTTATTTCAGTTGTTGATCATAATCTGAAGCCTTTTACTGTCCTTGTAAAAGCTGCAGCTGTATAAAAAACCATAAATGTCCAATAGATAAATCAATACTGACCCATCATACATTTACTGGGAACAGACAAATAATACAATGAAAAGAATGAGACAAGATCTCAACGGTTGAATCTAAAGGAGCAGAAAAAAGAAGAATCAGATCAAAAGATATTCATTAACAAAGGAAATAATTCAGTGATATTAGAATAAAAACAGCAGCAGCCTCAGTTAAAGTCTGAGTCTCCAGTTACAGCTTAGAAACTGTGTCAGATCAATGTTAATCACTGCAAACCAAACCTAACCATCCCAAACCAGCAGGAACCAAACCAAACCAAACCTAACCATCCCAAACCAACAGTAACCAAACCAAACCATCCCAAACCAACAGTAACCAAACCAAACCATCCCAAACCAACAGGAACCAAACCAAACCATCCCAAACCAACAGGAACCAAACCAATCCAAACGAACCCAAACCAACAAACCCAAACCATCCCAAACCAACAGGAGCCAAACTGAACCAAACCAAACCAAACCAAACCAAACCAAACCAAACCAATGCAATCCAACCCAACTCAAACCAACCAACAAACCCAAACCCAAACCCAAACAAAACCAACCCAACCCAATGCAGTCCAACCCAACTCAAACCAACCAACAAACCCAAACCAAACCAACGCAACCCAACCCAAACAAAACAACCAACCATCCAACCAACTAACCAAACAACCCAAATCAAACCAAACCAAACCAACCCAACCCAACCCAACCCAACCCAACCCAACCCAACCCAACCCAACCCAACCCAACCAAACCAAACAAACCCAAACCAACCAACCAACCAACCTAAACCAAACCAATCCAAACCAACGCAACCCAACCCAAACAAAACAACCAACCATCCAACCAACTAACCAACCAACCCAAATCAAAGCAAACCAAACCAACCCAACCCAACCAAACCAATCCAAACAAACCCAAACAAACCAACCAACCTAAACCAAACCAAACCAAACCAAACCAAACCAAAACAAAACAAACCAAACAAACCCAAACCAACCAACCAACCAACCAACCAACCAACCAACCAACCAACCAACCAACCAACCAACCAACCAACCAATCAATCCAAACATAACCAAATCAAACCAAACCATACCAATCTAAGCGAACTCAAACCAACCAACCAACAAACCAACCAACCAACCAACTCAACTCAAACCAAACAACACAAACCAACCTCCGTCTTCAGGTTTCTGCTGCAGCCTCCTCCTCCTCCTCCTCCTCCTCCTCTTCTTCCTCCTCCTCCTCCTCCTCCTCCTGCTCCTGCATCCTCTGCGCCGTCTTGTGAAAAACACTCTGTTGACATGTCTGTCTCTGCGTGTTTGCGTCTTCCCATGATCCTTTGCTGCCTGACTGGCCTTTTTTTTCTGCTGTGACTTGCTGGTGCTGTCACCTCGGCTCCCGCTGCTCCTCCTCATCCTCCTCATCCTCATGTGTTCCTGTATCCGATCTGATCTGCAGCTGAGTTTGCACTCGCAGCCTCGTGTCGCCTCGTGTTGCAGTCCAGGTTTTTTTTATTGATCGACGCAGCGACGGGTGGAAAATCAGCAAAAACGTGCAAAACGTGAGCAAACGTCCTTCGTTTAAAAAGCTGTGGATTAACCCGATCGATCATAGAAAACAACATGTTCCCAGGTCGTTCTTCTCCCCTCCCGCCCATCGTCGCCTGGAGGGAATTTTTCCAAAGATTTGGCCCCAAACATCCACCGGTCAGAGGTCAGAGAGCTTTATGTCTGCCCACGCCTCAGGAATCCACTCCGGCTCGTTACGGCCACACAGTCCAACATAAATAAAATAATCTAATAGGAGAAAATTGGTCAAGTGATGGCATTCAATATCCCAGAAGGTCAGAGGTCGGACTGGACTGTGACATCACGATGTTCCGCACAAACACTGGCGGCTGTTATCCAGTTATTCAGGAGGAGGTTATACGGCCGTTACACGTTTCCTGAAACTTTACGAGGCAGATGATGGAAGAGAAGAGTGGTGAGAAGATTCAGAGCCGCTGGTTTGAAAAGAGATTTAAGTTCTAATTTGATTTAATTTAAAGGGACAACGAGGAGTTTCTCCATCGGCAGAACCAAAAATTCCACTACAATAAAAAAGTCTCATAATAATGTGGATGAATCTACGTTACCACTTGTTAATGGGCCCATTTTCGATAAATATATGGTTTTGTCTCTATGGTTATTTTGTTATTATTAGTGGTGGTGGAAATGCTGGGCGAGCCGACCAGCGTTTCTTTACTTTCGGTTTCGCGGCGAGTCATGAGAATAACGCCACCGAATCGCCGTTTATGGTGGGAACTACGACGGTATGTGATCGTCTTCCAACCTCTGACTTTAATTCTTGATGAATGAAAACATGAGTCTGTCTTGCGCCGGTCAAAGAATTTCACGGTGCACGGAGGCTCATAAATGTAGTGTGGAAACACTTCGCTTTTCCAAAACTCCTCGTTGTCCCTTTAATGGGCCCATTTTCAATAAATATATGGTTTTGTCTCTATGGTTATTTTGTTATTATTAGTGGTGGTGGAAATGCTGGGCGAGCCGACCAGCATTTCTTTACTTTCGGTTTCGTGACGAGTCATGAGAATAACGCCGCCGAATCACCGTTTATGGTGGGAACTACGACGGTATGTGATCGTCTTCCAACCTCTGACTTTAATTCTTGATGAATGAAAACATGAGTCTGTCTTGCGCCGGTCAAAGAATTTCACTAAGCGCGTGGAGGCTCATGGGAAATGTAGTATGAGAACACTTTCCAAACACTTTCCAAAACTCCTGGTTGTCCCTTTAAAACAGTGACGAGCTTCAGACTGGACTCTCTGGACTCTTGCTCTGTGATTGGACGGTTAAATACGTACTTAATCGCCACGGTTACAGGATAACAGCTCTAATCGTTACAGGTGATGACAGTAAATTAAAACATTCACAAAACCAGCCTGTGACTCTGTCCGTCCACATTAACAGTGAGGACTGTTACTGTGTGTGTGTGTGTGTGTGTATCAGTGTGTGTGTGTGTGCTGCAGCGTGCACGGCGCCGACAGCTGGGTCCCGTATCACTGCTCCGGCCTTTGTGTCCGAGGCGTTAATGGCGCTGAGGCTTAAAGTTTTGTTGCAGTGTGTCCAACTCTGAGGTTTTGATTGACAGGCGGATGGTCGCCATGGCCGCACATGACCCCGCCCCCCCGCTGGGCCGGAGAATAGGCCGCTTGTTTCTACAACAGTCTGCTGCTGGTGAGAGCTTCAGGGAGGCTGGGACACGGGGACGCTGCTGCTGCTGCTCAGACAGGAAGTTTGTCACAGCCAGAGAATCAATCAATACCACGGTCTGATCGATCGATCGATTAGAAAAACACTGAAGTTGTTTTATTACACCATAAAAACAGTTGGGTTAAAAAATAACCCAATTTTAACCCAACTGCTGGTTCAAATAAGGACAAACCCCTTTTTTGGGTTAATTTTAACCCAACTCTCTTCACCCATTGGGTTAAAATAACCCAAAAAAGGGGTTTGTCCTTCTTCAAACCAGCAGTTGGGTTAAAATTGGGTTGCTGTTTTTTAACCCAACAGTTTGGTTGTTAAAAACTACAGAGAGAGCCCCAAACTTTTCTACCAAGTGACACCACTGTCACAGAAATGAATGGCAGTGGTGTCACTGGTTAACAAGTTTGGAGCGCTCCCTGCAGACCTAGATTGAAAGGTGGTTAAGTGGTCCTTCAAGTACAATTACTTATCATTAATACCTCTTCAAAAGAAAAAGAAAACTTTCTTAATTGATTATCTTATGTTTGAATAAAAAACCTATTAAAAGTAAATTCTTGTAAAAAAAAAAAAAAAATCCAATTACTTGAACAACCCAGGAATTGGGTTAAATTCATAGCCTATAACCCTGAAAATGGGTTACAGAGATAACCCAACATTTTTTAGTGTGTATCTTGGCTCAAACTGTAATATATTGTCATCTATTAATTAGATTAGTTTATAAAAATATATGTGAGTAGTCTAGTAGGGTTAACGTTTTATTGTGAAATCTGCGCCACATGTTCTTATGAAACCAGTGTTTGATCAGCAGGAAGGTCTCAGCATTAATGTTTGGAACAAAACTAATCATCAGTAATCAATAAATCATCAATGAATCATTTAATTTATAAAGACCTGATAAATCAGTGGTTCCCAACCTTTTTTGGCTATGACATCACAAATTTCTGGCGACCCCGTCACTCAAGATGCACCAGCTCAGATATTTTTATATGCTGCATTTTATTTGAACTCGATTTATATTCGAGAAAGTGAAAGTATAGAACACAGTTGTTTAAGATTGTGTGTGGCGTTTTTAATCATAATCTTAAAAAGAGTAATAATTAGTTAAAAAATATTTTTATCAGTCATTTTTTTTAATCAATCAGACATTTCAGGCGACCCCATTTGGGGTTCCGACCCCGAGGTTGAAAAACACTGTAATAAATAAGAAACGACGGGAACATGAAGTTAAAACTCAGTAAGTAAAAGAAACAATTCTGTTTATAATGACGTGAAACATAAAAAGCATCAAATTAGCTCCGTAAATAACTTTATTGATTGACTGAAGTCCTTCCTCGTGTCCATGAACTAATCAGCCATCACTGTTAATGACACTGACCAACACATAATAAACCTATAACCACTTGTATCTAAGAAGTTTACAGTTTCGATACAGTGTCGATTCTTCTCCTCCTCATCCCATAAAAACGTTTCATATCTCCACATGAAGCGGTGGAAACAAAGTGTTGTTTAACCAACAGTTGATTGTAATTCTGACGTTTCCTTGGAGCTTCGTTATCTCGGCGTCACGTTGGAGCTGACGGGTGACGACGCCTCCTGTCCTCGTCCGTCCCTCTCAAACCCCCCACGTCCCCCCATCAGCGTCCACCCGCTGCCTCTCAGACTGCAGCAGCTCCTTTTAGCCAGTGGTGGAGAGTAATGGAGTAAATTTACTTGAGTACTGTACTTAAGTACATATCCAGAGGATGTGTACTTTACTTGAGTATTAGATTTCTTTGGTACTTGGTAAAGAGTTCATTCTCACTAACAAGAGTTAAAAGCTCCTTACATTCATTTAGAAAAAATTATCGTAATTCATTGATGTGAAAAATAAGAAATTTACTCTTACTCTTATTTTTACTTAAAGTAAATTTAAAAGCATGTACTTTTGGATACTTAAGTACCTTTAAAAGCAAGTACTTTTTTACTCTTACTGGAGTAACATGTCGACTGAGCTACTTTTACTTGTAACGGAGTAAATCTTGACAAGTAGTACTTGTACTCTTACTCTTACTCAAGTACTGGGGTGGAGTACTCTGTCCATCTCTGCATTTAGCCCCGACCTTCACCTCCTCCTCCTCCTCCTCCTTCACCTCCTCCTCCTCCTCCTCCTTCACCTCCTCCTCCTCCTCCTCTTCCTCCTCCTTCACCTCCTCCTCCTCCTCCTCCTTCACCTCCTCCTCCTCCTCCTCCTTCACCTCCTCCTCCTCCTCCTCCTTCACCTCCTCCTCCTCCTCCTCATTTGACCTTCAGTTTAAATCCAGATTGAATCAAAAATCTCTGTCTTTTTATTCCAGCGTTTTTTTTTATTTTGTCCCCTCCTTCCTCACACCTTCACTTCTCCTCTTCCTCTCTAACATCCTCTCTCTCTTCCTCTCTTCCTCTCTCCCCCCCCCCCCCCCCTCCCTCCCTCCCTCCTGGGTTCCCCGTTGGGGGTGTTGTTTGTAAAGCATTATAATTTATAACGGAGCAGAGTGGATTTAATTTCAGTGCGCGGGGGCTCGCCAGCAGGGCGCCAGGCTGCAATCAGGGGAATCAGCAGCAGCAGCAGCACACACACACACACACACACACACACACACACACACACACACACACACACACACACACACACACACACACACACACACACACACACACACACACACACACACACACACACAGAGAGCAGACCCCCACATAGAGCAGCCAGAATGGAAAGTATTATCAGTGGCCACAAACAGACAGTGTTTCTCGTCACCCAGCTCCTGATGCTCCTCTGCAGCCGCCGCCTCCTCTCCTCCTCTCCTCCTCTCCTCTCCTCTCCTCCCTTCTCCTCTCCTCTCCTCCCTTCTCCTCTCCTCTCCTCCTCTCCTCTCCTCTCCTCTCCTCTCCTCTCCTCTCCTCTCCTCTCCTCTCCTCTCCTCTCCTCTCCTCTCCTCTCCTCTCCCCTCCTCTCCTCTCCCCCTCTCCTCTCCCCTCCTCTCCTCTCTTCCTCTCCCCTCCTCTCCTCGCCCCCTCTCCTCTCCCCTCCTCTCCTCTCCTCTCCTCTCCTCTTCTCCCCTCCTCTCCTCTCCTCTCCTCTCCTCTCCTCTCCTCTCCTCCCCTCTCCCCCTATCCCTCCTCCTCTCCTCCCTCTCCCTCTCCCCCCTCTCCTCTCCTCCTCCCTCTCTCTCCTTTAGCCTCCCCCTCCCCACTCCTCCAAATCCTCTCAGCCCCCCCTTCTTCCCCCATCCCCCACCTCTCACCCTCCCCCCCCCCCTCTCCCCATCTCCCTCCTCCTACTCCCTCCCCCCCCACTCCTTCACATCGCATACTCCGATCCCCGGCCCCACCCCCGACACCAACCCCCTCCATTCCCCTTCCTCCCCCACCCGCCTTTCTCGCCCTCCTTCAACACCCCTCCTCTCACCCCCTACCCCCTCCCCCCTACCACAGTAAATCTCCTCGGCCCCCCCCCCCCCCTCCTCCCCATCCCTCTCCCCCTCCCTCCCCCTCTCCCGCCGCCCCACCCAGCACCCTCCCACCCCCAACACCGCCCCCCCCCGTCCCCATCACCCCATCCCTTTCCCCGACTCCCCTCCTTCCCCCCCTCGCCACCCCTTCCTCACCCCCCCCTTATTCCCCTCCTCCCCCAATACCCCCCATCTACATCTTCGTCCCCTCCTCCCCTCCTCCTCCCCCGCCGCCACCCTATCCATCCCATAAGCACTCTCCTCTTTTCTACTTCCTCCCACGCCCTATCTACTGCTCCTCGATCTCCTCGTTGCGCGTAAGTTCCTACCTTTTCTACCTTCTCCGCCCCCCCCCCCCTCTCTAGCTAGCATCTCATTATCTCCTACTTCTCGACAACATCGTCAGACCACTCCGTGCTCCGAGCACCGACTACATCCTCTACTCCACAATTACTCACAAAACCGTTCTCCTCACCCACTCCTAGCCAACCCCCCCCTCATACACCTCCCATCCTACTCCACCCCTGCTGATCCCTTTCCCTCATTCCGACATTCAATCTCCAAAATCTCTCTACTATCACTCAATCCTCCGATCCTCTCCCCTAAGGTCTTCCCTCCCCATCTACCTCCTCCTACCCCCCCCCTCCCTTACCCTACTAGATTCCTCTCTACGCCCCCGGAGCACCTCTATCATTCCTCACCCATACAAACGCCTTCCCACCCCCCCCTCTCGTCCCGATACTCCTCCCATCCTTACCCCCCCCCCTTAACTCCCCCCCAAACTTCCCCCCCTCCCAAATTCTCCTTCTCCACTCCATACAGGAAAACATCCTAAAGATGTCCTTCCAGAAAAACCTCCCCTCATCCATCCCTCACTCCATCAACTCCTTCCAGACAGCTCATCATAGCTACTCCTAACCGACAAAATCCCAAAGAATCATAATCCACACACATAAGGTCTCCTTCCACCCCCCCCAATAACACCCCCCCCCTCGGAAAATCAGGAATCACTATCACCCCCCCTCGTAATACTCCTAAACTCTACACCACAATACCACACTCGAAACAACTCCTCCTCTCCTTTCCTCCCGAAAAAAAACTCTCCTCTCCTCCTCTCCTCTCCTCTCCTCTTCTCTCCTTTTCTCCTCTCCTCTCCTTTCCTCTCCTTTCCTCTGTCCTTCTCTCCTCCTCTCCTCTCCTCTTCTCTCCTTTTCTCCTCTCCTCTCCTCTCCTCCTCTCTCCTCTCCTCTCTTCTCTTCTCCTCTCCTCTCCTCTCCTCTCCTCTCCCCTCCTCCCCTCCTCTCCTCTCCTCTCCTCTCCTCTCCTCTCCTCTTCTTTCTTCCTCTTTCCTCCTCTCCTCTCCTCCTCTCCTAACCCTCCGCTCTCAGCTTCACTTTCTGCTGCAGCTGCTGCTCTCGCTCTCCTCTTTCTCTCTTTCTCTCCTCTCTCCTTCTCCCTCTCTCTCTGTTTGTAATTTCTCTGTCTGCGTCTGGCTTACATTATCTGCATCTTCCTCCTCCTCCTCCCCGTCGTCGTCTCTCCCTCTCTCCCTCTCTCTCTCTGTCTCTTACTCATTGTCTCTCATTACCACTCATTACCTATTGGTTGGGGTGGGGTGGGGGGGGTAATAAGGGGGGTAATAGGGGGGTAAGAGGGGGGGTAAGAGGCCTTCTCATCTCATCACCACAGACTCTGCTGCCTCCAAAGACAATGAAGGTTCAACAGGAGGTCACATCCAACTATTAGTCCTCCTCTGTCCCTCGCAAATATTTGCCTTTGTCTCTCTCTCTCTCTGTTTCTCTCTCTCTTCATCCGTTCTCTTCTGCCCCGAGGGGGGGAAGAAGGGAAGGAGGGGAAGGAGGGAGGGGGGGCATTTTTTTTTCCACCCTGCCCATTTGCCAGTTGCAATTTCCCCTTCATAAATCCTGCTTCTTTGGCAAACTGTGCCAGACGGTGGGATGATCCTTCCTCACAGAAGGTCAGGGACCGAACAAGAGGAGGAGGAGGAGGAGGAGGAGAAGGAGGAGGAGGAAGAGGAGGAGGAGGAGGAGGAGGGGAGAGGAGGAGGAAGAGGAGGAGGAGGAAGAGGAGGAGGAGGAGGAGGAGGAAGAGGAGATAATGTTTCTCTTTAGCTCAGAGTTGGACGATAAACACGCTAACAGGAAGCTAGCGGTAGCCTACAGTTAGTTGGGTTAAAGGAGTTGAACTTGTTGATCGGCTCCTCGTCGCCTCTTTATGACATCACACTGAAAAACTATGACGTCATGGCATCGCGAGACTTACTTCACTGCAAAAACTCAAAAATCTTACCAAGAATATTTGTCTTATTTCTAGTCAAAATGTCGTTTCTAGTCAAAACAAATCTCATTCTATTTAAAATAAGACTCATCACATTAAAAAGTAGCTTGTTTTTAGACACTTTTTACTTCTTTCAAGCTGATTTTCACTTGAAATAAGTAGAAAAATCTGATAGTGGAGCAAGTTTTTCTCTCTTATTACAAGCACAAAAAACTTTTTCTACTTATTTCAAGTGAAAATGTGTTTGAAACAAGTGAAAATGATCTAAAAACAAGTTAATTTTTAGGTGATGAGTCTTATTTTAAGTGGAAAGAGTTTAGTTTTGACTAGAAATGAGACATTTTGACAAGAAATAAGACAAATATTCTTGGAAAGATTTTGAGTTTTTGCAGTGTTTAAACAATTAACACACACACACTGTCTGTAAGGATCAAATAACTGATCATGTGACTGAACTTGAAGTTAAAACGATACTTTATTAACCCTTTGCAGGAAAGAGACACAGGATGCACAAACATGAATAACTAGATAAAAGTAGTGAAGTCTGTAATAGAAATTTTAAAAAAAAGGGCAGTTCCACAGATATTCAGAAATTCAGTTTTTCATCAGGTTGTATTGCTTCGATGTTTAGCCTATTTATAATCTCACCTGGAGGGGTGCATCTTATTTTGAAAGGATGGTTCATCTTCATCCATTCACCACAACTCAACTTTAAACTCGTTTGAATTTTTTCCTCTTTGCATCATCTCTGTTTTTTGCAGCTTCAAAACGTTTCATTGGTAGTTTTTTTTTCTCCCTCTTATCAGCCATGATCAGGTCTTGTATTGATTGATTGATTGATTGATTGATTATTGATTGGTTATCAGTCAGTGCAGCCTGCTGTGATGTGTCACCTCGTGTGGCTCGTGTTACGCGGCGGCGGCGGCGCTGCCTTTATCCTCCGGCCTGCAGATAGTTTTAATCTGAGGCCTGAGCCACTGTTGTTCTGTTCCTGCTGTTATATTAGGATGATTGGACATCTGCTGTGTGTGTGTGTGTGTGTGTGTGTGTGTGTGTGTGTGTGTGTGTGTGTGTGTGTGTGGTGTGTGTGTGTGTGTGTGGTGTGTGTGTGTGTGTGTGTGTGTGTGTGTGTGTGTGTGTGTGTGTGTGTGTGTGTGTGTGTGTGTGTGTGTGTGCGCGCGCTAAGCTGCTAACACTAAAGTCCAGTCTTCAGCAGGACGGTTGTTGCAGCATCACTGTTCCACAGTTTGAAGGGATAGTTCAACATGTTGTCAAATTTTGGCCCATTGCCATAACCCCTATAGTCGTAGCAGTAGGTTCGTTACCTTTAATTGTCGGTGCAAGATGTTTTTAGAACGGTGGAGCAGAGCCGTGAGCTGCTCAGAGCTACCAGCCAGAGTTGTTTTAGAGGGAAATTCATGCAAAACCACTGATGCGCGTTCAAACTTCAACTTCAAACAACTTTATTAATCCCACCAGGGGCAATTGATTTCAGCAGTTTACACAGTCCAAAAAAACACAGTACACACAATAAATACATATAAAAGATAAGGTAAATAAATAGAATAGAATGCCAAGGATACAGTGTTGTCAGAAGATCAGTTGAATAAGTGAATAAATACATAAGTTGCACATGTTTGACCAATAAAATGTGCATGGTTCACTGCCTTCAGGGACAGTTTTTCATCAACAGTCTCTGTATTTCCCTCTAAAACAACTCTGTGTGGTAACGTTGTGTTATTATCTCATAGCGTGGTGAATGTGCAGCTCACAACTTGTCCACCAGAGCGTTGTGGAGTTGTTGGATTGTGTATTTGATGAGTTTGATGAGGGAAACCAAGAAATCCCATAATGAGCCTCCGTAGCGTAGCTCTGAGCAGCTCACGGCTCTGCTCCGCCGTTCTAAAAATAGCTTGCACCGACAATTAAAGGTAACGAACCTACTGCTATGACTATAGGGATTATGGCAATGGGCCAGTTTGCCAAAATGTTGAACTATCCCTTTAATGTGTGTGTGATGGGAACACACACACACACTCTCTCTCTCTGGTTTATGTGTGTTTTGCGTGTCTGCTGCACATGTGCATTGTTACCGTTCGCACCATCTTTCTCCGTTTAGGATAATTAATCCCTCGCTCCTCTCAGATTTACTCGCCTTTATCTAACCCCAGCTAACGAGTGCAAGAAACGCTTTATGAGCTCAGAAGAATAACATACAAGCACAACACACACACACACACACACACACACACATAGACACACACATAGCTCACATGCACAACATCAAAAAGCCACAATTAGCTCATTTATATTTGCTGGACATTTGTGTAGCGCAGGAATTAGACAGGAAGCAGCTCATTTCTCTCCCTGTTAGTTTGCTGCTGCAGCGAGAGTTCAGAGTGAGGGCTCATCACACACACACACACACACACACACACACACACACACACACACACACACACACCCTGTCGTTGCACAAATGAAACAGTATGGTCAGGATTAGTCGTTTAGTGTCTGATGGATGAAGACGGAGGGTGAAGTTTGGAGGAGCTGAGGTGTTGCTGAACTCTTTTAGATATTTCAATGTGGTGAAGAACAAGTCACAGGAAAATAAAGAAAAATAAATGAGTTTAGTTATTTATTATTTGTTTAATTCATTGAAAAAAGTCAGTAAAAACAGTTCAATACAAGAAAATAAAGCAACTCCTGAATGAGAAGGGGCAGAAAGATGTTGATGTCATCTCCTTTTTTCAAGAAATCCTCTTACAGATTAGATAATGTGTGTATTAAAACAAATATAAAGAATAAAATAAATTAAAATAATGTCTGCAGACTTTTTCTATATCATTTATGAACTTATATTGTTACAAATATATACATATATATATATATATATATATATATATACCTGTCCACATTTATACCTATACAGACTTACATTGCACACGACTCACACCAGAACACCTTTCCCAGAATGAGGGAATAAATCAGCTTCTTTATAAAATCATTCAGTCATTTAAATCTCTGTTCACTTGGATCAGTAGGAAACATCTTCCTCACATTAAATCTTATGAGTTTAGAAAATAAAATATGAGAAATAATTCATAACAAGCTTATCTGGATTTCCCAAAGTCGCCTGTTTTCTGTTTTGACCCTTGTTGTATATTTTGTACAGTATCAATAAAGATCTGTTGTATTTCTCGTTCCGATCCAACATAGAGTATCTTCAAAGTTAATCTGAATATTGGTTATTTGTGCTTGAATTAAAGCCCCAGTCTGCAACTTATTTGTCTTTTTATTATCAAAAATCAAACATGTCTTTCATAAATACATATTTCACTGAAGGTCACAGCCGCATACAAATGAAAGCTTTCTGGTTCCTTAGAATGAGTTGTTACAAGTCGTTACAAATACATAAGTGGGCGACGCACCGAACCGAGGCGGCCATGTTGCATCGTGACCGTAGGTAACCACGGAAACTGAGCGGAGCGGTGGGCTCGGCCTGTTAAAACTGTCACCACTGTGTAGTGTGAGGAAGGACGGAGGCACCGGTGTTGCATTCAGGTGCAGTCAGGCAGACGGCCGTCGGCAAACCAACCGGATGTCATTTTACTCCACCAGAGAAAGACGGTAAAACAATACCACATCACCATGACAACATATTGTCACGTCCTGTTACATGCAGCGTCTGTTGTCTGTCTGACATCCGCCCAATTTCAGGTGAATGCAACATCAAGAATACGTTCAGATATGCAACCGCACCGCTAGATGGGGGGAATTCCTACGTATTATACCTTTAAAGCAGCTGATTCACTGATTAATAATGAAACAGTGCAGATGAATTATTATTATTAATTATCAGTTTGTCGCCTGATTGATTCAGTTTTCCACAAAAAGTTCTTTCAAAATAAAGTTCCAGTTCATTCCAGTGGTTTCAACCAGAGTTCAGTTCAGTCTGTGGAGCTGGTTACAGATTTACAGGAACTACTTTTTCTATAGAAAGTAGTTCTGGTCGCTCATGGATGAGATACTTTGTGTAGCTTTGTGTGTGTTGTATTGTTAATGCAGTGCACAGGTGTTGTTGTCACTGATCTGTATTAAAAGGTCACAGTGTCTCACTCTGGATAATCCCCCGCCATTAAATCTATATCACCACCGCCGCTCAATACATTTACATCAGTCGCTTGCTTCACATGCTACAGGCTAAAGGGTTAGCATATACACACACACAAACACACACACAGACACACACACAGACACACACAGACACACAGACACACACAGACACACACTCTTCTGTAATCATATTTGTTTCTTCTGACAGGCCTGAGTGTTGCCGGGCAGATCTCGGCCGCTACCAGAATCTCTGCTCTGCCAATGGAAATAAACCTAATGACCTTGGTTGCCTTGCCAACTTCTAAAGACACCGTGTGCGTGTCTGTGTGTGTGTGTGTGTCTGTGTGTGTGTGTGTGCGACACTAATGGCTTGTCTTGTAGTTGTTTCATTTAAGTCAGAGTTATGAAGTGCTACGGAGCCTTTTAGGCCTTAACCTCCCCTGGCAGCCGCTAGGATCCATATTACAAAGGTTAGGAGGCTTTACACTCACTCATTTTACACACACACACACACACACACACACACAGACATGCACAGAAACACACAAACACACAAACGCACACACACACACACACACACTTGAATGAAGCTGCGCTGCTCGTGGCTTTTTACATGAACTATACTCAAATTTAATCAAAAGTCCTAATGGGTTCTTTGTGGGAAGCTCCCATCCCTCTGTGTGTGTGTGTGTGTGTGTGTGTGTGTGTGTGTGTGTGTGTGTGTGTGTGTGTGTGTGTGTGTGTGTGTGTGTGTGTGTGTCTGTGTGTGTGTGTGTGTGTGTCGGCCTCAGAGGGCACATGTGTGATGTGGCTGAGAGATCAAACACACACTCTTGATGAATGTGAGTGTGTGGGAGTCGAGGGGCAGAGCTCCTGATCAAGGTTGGGCTGTTCTCAGTTCATTACACACACACACACACACATACACACACACACACACACACACACACACACACACACACACACACACACACACACACACACACACACACACACACACACACACACACACACAAATGCACGCACACATAAACACACAAATGCACACACACACTCCTGTTACACAGTGACTCATTGACAGTAAGAACACCGGTCAAGCACTTTACATTTTGCCACTTATCTACATCTCTGCTGCCTGTGTGTGTGTGTCTGTGTGTGTGTGTGTGTGTGTGTGTGTGTGTGTGTCTCTATGTGTGTGTGTGTGTGTGTGTGTGTGTGTGTGTGTGTTGGTTTGTGCGCTTGTTGCCAGTAATGAGGTCAATCTCCCATGTGGAGCTAAAACCTCTGTGTGTCTTTATCTCTGTTACATGGACAGAGGATTATTCTCATCACTGCAGCACTTTCACTCTGCAGCAGCAGCAGCTTCATCACCACCACCCTCCTCTTCCTCTTCCTCTTCCTCCTCTTCCTCCCCCTCTTCCTCCTTTTCCTCCTCCTCCTCTTCCTCTTCTTCCTCCTCCTCTTCCTCCTCTTCCTCTTCTTCCTCCTCCTCCTCTTCCTCCTCCTTTTCCTCCCCCTTCTCTTCCTCTTCTTCCTCCTCCTCCTCCTCGTCCCATTGGTTCATATTCATTCCATATCTGATTGATCTCAGTCAAAAATATCAAAAATGTTCATCACTGAAACAAAAACCTGTAGATTATTTTCAGAGTCAGAGAGGTTTTTTTGTGTTTCAGTTTAAATTTGTGTCACAAACTGTTCAACATGTGAATTATTAATATTATTATGAAAACGAGGTTCTTCTTTGAAATCTCTGCTGAAAAGACTTGACTTTAAATCAATAGGTTTGCTTTATCTATTGTTACAAATGTTTACATACAGTATACCCATCCACATTTATACATATGCAGACAGACATTAGAAATGAACAAAACAGGACTCACACCAGAACATCTTTCCCAGAATGAAGGAATGAATCAGTGTCTTTATAAAATCACACTCATTTAAATCTCTGTTCACTTGGATCAGTAGGAAACATGTTCAGTCTCATAAAAAAAGTTCTTCTTTGAAATCTCTGCTGAAAAGACTCGACTTTAAATCAATAGATTTGCTTTATTGATTAAATCTAAAGGAATATTCCTATTCTTTAATGTATTTCTGATAATTTTACAAAAACAAAATCAGCTTTTTTAAAAAACTTTCTTTTTAATTTTTAATTGCCGTTTTGCGACAACAAGAAAAGCTCATCAGAAAAGTAACACAAACTCATGTAAAGGACAAAAAGAAAGAAAGAAAGAAAGAAATGTGGGTGTGGGGGGGTGTTATCTTAATTTACACCAATACTTATTATTGATGGCCACTCGACACGCTTCAATAACCTGACGAGCAAAATCTATTGTTTCTAATTTTATTGAAACTGTAAAATATATGAAAATGAACCCGTCAGTGAACATTTGAATTTGAACTTTCGTTATTTGCTCATTGGTTGAAATCTCTGATCAACTGGACACAGACGATGTTGTTTTCCTCAGCAGCAAAGAACAAAAACAGAAAAAGCTCCTAAAGTCTCAGAGCTGAAGAGTTTATTGGACATAAAACTGGAATCACAGACACAAACCAAACCGTCATCGTTTTAATCTGATGTTTCCTGTCTGTGAAAATGAACAAAAAGTGACTCAACACAATCACAACATCTATAAAATGATCACAGTCACGCTGCGGCCTCTTCCTCCTCTTCCTCCTCTTCCTCCTCCTCCTCTTCATCTTCATCAACACATCAGATACTTCAACTCTGCAGCAGCTGATATCAACACTGCAAAAACTCAACATCTTTCCAAGAATATTTGTCTTATTTCTTGTCAAAATGTCTCATTTCTAGTCAAAACTAATCTCTTTCCACTTAAAACAAGACTCATCACCTAAAAATTAACTTGCTTTTAGATCATTTTCACTTGTTTCAAACAAATTTTCACTTGAAATAAGTAGAAAAATCTGACAGTGAAAGCAAGTTTTTTGTGTTTGTAATAAGAAAGAAAAACTTGCTCCACTGTCAGATTTTTCTACTTATTTCAAGTGAAAATCTGCTTGAAAGAAGTAAAAAGTGTCTAAACAAGCTACTTTTTATGTGATGAGTCTTATTTTAAGTAGAATGAGATTAGTTTTGACTAGAAATTACATTTTGACTAGAAATAAGACAAATATTCTTGGTAAGATTTTGAGTTTTTGCAGTGAATGAAAGACCGGATCATAGACAATAATAATAAATAATCAATATCTGTGAAACCGGATCAGTCCAGTCTGGACCGAGGTTGGTCTCTGTCTCTCTGACTCGTACTTCCCTTCATGTCCGACCGTGTGCATGTTTCTGTTGCACACTCACACACTCACACACACGTCTGTGTCTCTTTGCAGTCTGTTTCACCATAATTGCTAACACCCCGCTGCCCTCTGTTCACTTCACACATGACGTGTTCCACCTTTTCACCCATCTGTCGGAAGCTTTGTGGATGACTGTGTGTTTATATGTGTGTGTGTGTGTATAAGTGTGTGTGTGTGTGTGAGTGCGAGCGTGGCGAGCTGTCATGCGAGGCCGAGCCGTGTTGATGGGCGGCCCGGCCCGTGGCATATGGCCATGTCCCGAGGACGCGGCTGCAGGACGGCGGCTCGTCCGCCTGCACATGGTCGGACGGAAGCTGACGTGACAACGCTGCTGCTGCATATGTAACTCATCAGGAGGAGATACACACGCCTCCTCATCCTCCTCTTCCTCCTCTTCCCTACTCCTCTTCCTCACTGCAAAAACTCAAATATCTTACCGAGAATATTTGTCTTATTTCTAGTCAAAATGTCATTTCTAGTCAAACAAATCTCATTCTACTTAAAATAAGACTCATCACATAAAAAGCAGCTTGTTTTTAGACACTTTTTACTTCTTTCAAGTCTATTTTCACTTGAAATAAGTAGAAAAACAGTATATAGTGTATTAAAGCAGAAGTAAGGTGAATGTTTGTGTTAATATAAGTCTTAAATAGTTGTATCTTCCGACAGCAATCACTTACATAGAGTGTTTGGTCTGAAACACGGGTCTGTCAGTCACTCTGCTCTGCTCTGAGCCCAGGAGAAAACTTTCCTTGTATCCTACAACCTTTATCCAATGAGGAGAGAGAACGGCATAAAGGGGCAGTCCTCTCTGTGTGTGCAGCCAAGGGATGCGCGAGAATGTGGTGACGTAGGGACGAGGGCGGGGACTGCTAACTCCATCTGCTGACAGGAAGTTAGACAAAACCACCGGATCGCTTACTGTTGCTTTAATAGTGGAGCAAGTTTTTCTTCCTTATAACAAGCACAAAAACTAGTTTCACTGGCAGATTTTCCTACTTATTTCAAGTGAAAATTAGTTTCAAAACAAGTGAAAATGATCTAAAAACAAGTTAATTTTTAGGTGATGAGTCTTATTTTAAGTGGAAAGAGATTAGTTTTGACTAGAAATGAGACATTTTGACAAGAAATAAGACAAATATATATTACATTATATTACATATATTATATACACTATTCAATCGCGTATTTGTGAAAGTGAAAAATGAATGCGGACACCTTTCGCTCTGCTGCAGTCTGACGTCTGAGCGACGCCGACGACGTGGAGATAATTCACAGTAGAATATTTCCCCTCAGGATCCGAGAGTCTCTTATTATTATTTCACTTTACATCTGTTAAATAAATTTACCGCCGTTTTATTTTCTGCCTCGGCGGCCGCACGGTGATTCATTTCCTCCGACCTGATGCAGAGACGCTGCTGCTGCTGCTCCACATTTTTAATACCTACAGCAGCAACAGCAGCAGGTTAAAGGGAAAGTTCACCCAAAATTGAAATTTCACTCATTATCTCCTCCTCTCATGTGGACTAAGGGCTGGGAGAAGTTTCAGAGTCCTCCGTGGCTTCTCGGAGTTACAGGGGGTCTCGGCGTAGCAGTGCATGTAAATATGACGGTTGCAAATGGATACCAACTGTCTTTGTAACAAAAAGACACACCAAAAAACATCCAAATACCTCCATGCTGCTCGTATGTAATGTCCGTCTTGTATTGAAGCCCCGACATAAGAAATTGTTCCGAAAAAAATTAAATAAGTCTATATTTTAAGCTTGTTTGTAGCAGAAGCTCCCAGTGTCTCAGTTCACTGCTCTTCCTGTGTCGGTGCAAATCTCGCGTGATTTGCACTGACCGGCGGAACAATTTCTCATGTCGGGGCTTCAATACAAGACGGACATTACATACGAGCAGCATGGAGGTATTTGGATGTTTTTTGGTGTGTCTTTTTGTTACGAAGACAGTTGGTATCCATTGACAACCATTATATGGACAAATACTGCTGCACGGACCCCTCGGCGGCAGAATTTTCAGAGTCCTCCGTGGCTTCTCTGAGAAAATTCTCCCAGCCCTTAGTCGACATGAGGGTGAGTAGATAATGAGTGAAATTTGAATTTTGGGTGAACTATCCCTTTAAGCAGCAGCAGCAGCAGCAGGTTCAGCAGCGATGCTCTGGATGGATGTGAGAGCAGGTGATGAAGACTTAACCCCTGCTGCTCTGTTTGCTGGATTAAGTGGAGCTGCTGGTTTGAGGACGGAGGATTACGTGGTCTCTCACCTCTGTAAGTCCAGATCAGGGGTTGTCATGGATGCATTAGGACCTGGTGATTATGATGCTGCTGCTGCTGCTGCTGCTGCAACAGGTCGGTGTCAGCCAATCAGAAGAGAGGAGGAAGCTCTGAGCCTCTCTTCTGATTGGCTGACTGTTTTCAAAAGTGATCCACTAAAAAACAGAGCAGATTTCAGAATAAAACACTCAGAGAAACCAAATCCTGCAAAGTTGTTGTTGGATGGATGGTGTGTCCAGGAGGTGAGGGGGCGGGGCTTAGTTGTGACATCACAAAGTGACAGGAAGTCCTGACGGCTGGTTTTAAGGCTCAGTTTCTGAATCCAGGCTGTGTGCATTTCTCTGTGGACTGAGGCTTTGATACTTTCACAGTATTAATATAGAACCTAGAGCTGCTTTATAATCACACTACACATGGACATCTACCTTTATACTGTATGGAGCTTTAATACAAACATCTACCTTTATACTGTATGGAGCTTTAATACAAACATCTACCTTTATACTGTATGGAGCTTTAACACAAACATCTACCTTTATACTGTATGGAGCTTTAACACAAACATCTACCTTTATACTGTATGGAGCTTTAATACTTAACAATTAATTGACTATAGAAGCCATATAGTATATATATTCAAATTTCTTTATTAGGATTAACCCCTTCAGGTGTATCACCTCGTTTTCGAGTGGGTCCCAAGTAAAAATAAGAAAGAAAGGTCAAGAAAAGAGAATAGAAACAAATAAGAAATACAACATACATACAGCATTCACACACCAACAATTAAAAGAGCAATCTAGACATTATAAACATACTGTAACAGCCTAGGCATACAAGAAATAGTGCGCTATTACAAGCGGTTACCTTGAATGCAAAGCATATTATGGGGTATAAT
Source organism: Trachurus japonicus (assembly GCF_045865225.1). Classification (NCBI taxonomy): domain Eukaryota; kingdom Metazoa; phylum Chordata; class Actinopteri; order Carangiformes; family Carangidae; genus Trachurus; species Trachurus japonicus. Next base: position 7,773,967 of record NC_140919.1, on the reverse strand, counting down.
AGCTGTACTGGAGCTACATAGAAACAGCATCAAGGACTTTAGTTAATTTAAAGCGATGACACTGTGAATCAGGACTTTCTCCAAATCTTAAATCTAAATGATGAGATTCACAAAGGGAAAAAAAAGATTGAAATAGTCGTAAAAATGCAAAATTGAAAATCAAATCTCTGACTTGACTTCTTCCCAGCTGCTTGTTGTTTTTCCGTAGAAAACTTGAACTCGTTGGAAAGACAAAAAGCAGCATTCTTCGTTTCCTTAATTGGTGTTTACCAGGAAGCAGGATTGGCTGTAATTGGTTTAGTCGTGGTAACAGAGGAGCTCAGAGTGAGTGAGTGACAGGCCGACGCTCTGTACGCTGTGTTTGGTCAGAGTCTCCCGAGGCATTGTGGGTAACGGACGCTGTTTGTGTTAACACGGAACATTTGTTCAAATAGCTTTTTTTTTGTGTGTTTCCTCTTCACATGTGAACGGTGTTGTGGCAGCGCACCTGTGCAGTCTGGACTGGATTTCTGCTTTAGCTCTGGTGCTGTTTTAGTTTAGAGGTTTTATTTATATATTTAGGAAATAATGTCCAGTGCT
>NC_140919.1:7738388-7768388 GCF_045865225.1 Trachurus japonicus | reverse complement strand
TTTATTTCCCATCATGCATCACTGCAGCTTCTCTTAACCACACCGCCGCTGCTGCTGCTGCTACACTCCCCCGTCACTGGAGATGAGCTGCATGTCTCACCCTGTGTCTCTGGAGCTGCATGCACACACACACACACACACACACACACACACACACCTGCACACGCCTTTTATTCTGAAATCCCAACATCTTTTCTTTTTATTTCCTGTCTGTCTCTTGCAGGTTTTTCCTAAAAGCAGAAGCTCCTCGCTGCAAACGATCCATTTCAATTGACCTCTTTTGTTTTTTATTCTTCTGCTTTGATTTCCTCGCGAGCATGCCTTTCATTCATTCTCACTCCCCTCATCCATCCATCCATCCATCCATCCCTCCATCCACCCCCTCCCTCTCTCCCTCTCTTCACCACCCAGTCATTGTTTTACCATTGGTGTGAGAGAGAGAAGAGGACAGGCGAGAGGAGGAGGAGAGGAGGAGGAGGAGGAAGAGAGGAGGAAGATGGCCAGCTCTCTACTCGTCTGTCTTTCTGTTTGTCTGTCTGTTCATCTCTGTGATGGCTCCATCCAATATCAATAACCTCTATTATTAATCATAAAATAATAATAGTAATAATAATAATACTTATAATCAACAGTTCTTATAATCTCAGTGTAAATAGTCGACAGCACAGAAACCATGTTTATTTATACGTACAGGTGCATCTTATCATGGAAAAGTTTATTTACAGTTGTGCTCAGAAGTTGACATACCCTGGCAGAATTAGTGAAATACCAGCTACATTTCAGAAAATATAATTGATAATGCAACAAAACTGTTTTTATTCAGAGTCAGTGGCTGAGCGAAGCCGTTTATTATCACACAACTGTGTTTGATCTTTTTGAATCCTGTGGTGCAAACACCAAAATGGCTCTGATCAAAAGTTTACACCCTCAAAGTTTTACCCTGATAAAATAAAATAACACACAGATTGACACAGACTGGTTTAAATGGTTACTATGGTAACTGTCCACACCTGGAACTTGATGCTTGTAATTAGTGTCTGTGTATAAAAAGTCAATGAGACAAACACCTGCACATTTCATCCATTGCTGCACTGACTCTGCTGGATTCTGAGCCGTGTGGGGAAAGCAAAAGAACTGTCAGAAGTCCTGAGGGAGAAGATTGTTCAACTTTATAAAACAGAAAAAGGATTTAAAAAAAGATATCCAAAGATGTGAGAAAGCCAATCAGCAGAGTTCAAGCTCTCATAAAAGTGGAAATTGAGGGGTTCTGTTGATACCAAGCTACGGTCTGGTACCATCAAACATTTGTTGGTCAGACTCTCTGATGATCAATTTTTAAATGATTGTGTTATTTCTGGGATGTCTCAACAGTTTAATTTGAGTCCCATTAAAAATAAGAGAAATCTGTTTTGCCTAATCACTCATGTTTTCCTTAAAGAATGGTACACAGTTACAAAATCCTCCAGGGTAGGCTATGTAAACTTTTGAGCACAACTGTATGCAAGTAATTCAGTTCAGAAAGTGAAACTGATACATTATATAGACCCATTACACACAGAATGAAACATTTCATGTCTTTAGTTCTTCTTCTTTTTATTATTTTATTCTTTTAATTGCAATGATTGTGGCTTCACATTTATTGGAAACCTAAAATTCAGTATCTCAAAAAATTTTAATATTACAAAAGACCAATTTATTTTTAACTACTGGAAATGGACTTTTCCATGATATTCTGATTTATTAAGTTGCAGCTGTATATTCGACATCAGAAGACGTTTAAACAGAAAGGACCAGGACCTGAGCCGGTGCAGGGAGAGCAGCACGTATCCCAGGATTCATAGCAAACCAGTTAGATAGATGTAAATATTATGTTTCAGCTCAGTCAGAGAAGAAGAGACGTGAAAAACAAGGAAAAGGCCTTTTTTTGTGAATGGAAGTCAGGTGTTGTTAGGGCTGCTAGGCAACAGGAGCACAAATTTCCACGATGGACCAATGAAGACCGTCTGGTTTGGACCGAGCTCGTGTTACCAGGAAGAATTAACTTTAGTCTGTTGAGTTTGAAGCCCTGTGATTGGCCGGTGAGCTGTCCAGGTGAGCTGTGATTGGCTCCTCCCTCCCCCGTGACCCCGATGGATGGATGGATAGATGGATGTTCAGACGTTTCCTTCTGCTCCTCTTTCTGTTTCTGTTTCCCTCCTCCTTCTTTCACCGTCTGCCTTCTGATTGGCTCGTGTAACCTAAGCCCCGCCCCCTCTTTCTTTTTCACGTTCAGCCTCAGCCAATCGGTGAGAGGGACAGCAGCAACAAACTTAAGACGTGTTTTAAAGTTTTAAAGGAAACTAGTGAACGAAGCTTCAGGTGAAGTTTTGGTCCTGAAGCTGCTGGGTGATGTCAGAGGAAGTTAAGACGACTTTTCAAAATAAAAGACATGTCGTCTTCACAGCTGAAGTTTGAGTTTGGGTCGATTAAACCTGAAAGATCTTTTTTTATTATTATTTTGTTTTATCTTTGTCGAGACTTTGAAGTTACATGAATCCGACCTGCTCAGTATTTTCTAATATTGAAGGCTTCAAATTAAAAGCTTTGTCATTCATATAAAACTTTACTATATCAGTAAAAGAAATGAGAATAGGCCTATTTCACGACTTCCGGGTTTAGGTAGGCTACTTCCGGTTTACGTTACAGGGTAAATCTACTTCCGGTCACGGAAGCGCAATGGCGAAGTCCAAAAATAAAAGCTTCTGCTGCGTACCTCAGTGTACAAATTCTAGACAAAAACAGCCGTACTTGCATCCATGAGTTTACGAAAAAATTAATGCCATACATAAAACATATTAAGCAGCAATATGTATTTAATCATCAAACATGTTCACTCAAACCCACATTATTTGAAACAACCTTCAAACCCCACACAGCCAGTACCACTACTAAGCATAAAGTCCGCTAGCTTAATGCTAACTTATAATGTAAAATCTCATAGACGGGCTAAGCATTAGCATTAGCATCGCTATCGCCGTTCAGCAGCAACTGACAGTGATAGCAGTAAAGCTGCTAAAAGTTTTAATATTCTTTAATGCGAGAAAGTCGCCGTTAAATCCCCAGCCTGTTGTCAGTTTATCCAGATATTGCCTGTTAGGAAATGTGCTTGTTTTGGGAGAAATGCAAAGGGAGCAGCGACCGGGGGCTAGTAGGCAGATGCTCGTAGGCTACATCCAGGTAACTTTATCCACAGGTTTTTACACAGCAAACACTCAAAATCTTACCAAGAATATTTGTCTTATTTCTAGTCAAAATGTCATTTCTAGTCAAAACAAATCTCATTATACTTAAAATCACATAAAAAGCTTGTTTTGAGACACTTTTTTACTTCTTTCAAGCAGATTTTCACTTGAAATAAGTAGAACAATCTGCCAGTGGATCAAGTTTTTCTTTCTTATTACAAGCACAAAAAACTTGCTTTCACTGGCAGATTTTTCTACTTATTTCAAGTGAAAATTAGTTTGAAACAAGTGAAAATGATCTGAAAACAAGTTAATTTCTAGGTGATGAGTCTTATTTTAAGTGGAAAGAGATTAGTTTTGACTAGAAATGAGACATTTTGACAAGAAAGAAGACAAATATTCTTGGAAAGGTTTAGAGTTTTTGCAGTGTAGAGGTTTACCGCTGACTGGTTAAACTCTTTATAGGAGATTAATGTTAGTCTCACTGATGAAATCTTCTGTGGCGGTCGTATTAGTTTGTTTGAATGAAAAGTGTCGCCACTCTGTCAATCGCTCTAGCTGCAGCTGACCGGACCGGATGTAGATTTACCCTGTGTGACGTCACTTCAGAATCTGGTGAAATAGACCAATCAGTTCCTGTAAATATCTCCATCATCTCCGTCTTGTGATGCTTCATCCTCACGCTCCATGGAAACAGGAAACAGGAAGTCATATGGATCCATATCAGTGTTTTTAGTTCCTCAGCCTTTAACGTTGCAGCTGTTGAACACATCTGGTGGTCTGACAACAACATGGTGCCTATTGAATAGATGAATATAGACTCTATAGATATATATTTGTACTGTAACAGTGTTAACTCTCAGCTGTAGGTATAGGAAACTTTTCTCCTGTTTTTTCTCCATTTCAACTTTCACAACAATAAAAAATCAACACATTTATCTCATCTATGAAAGACAACTAAGAAAAAAAACTTGTTTTAATGTGTTTGTGTGTAAAAAAGAAAAGAAAAAGCCAAACGTATCATCTGTAAATATCCTCCATCAAATATTAAACATTAAACTGCCTCTTTCACCTGAAGCCGGAGGTTTTAACATGTCTGGACTCACACACACACACACACACACACACACATGGAGGTGCAGTGTGTGTGTCATAATGAGAGCCAGGGACGGTGTTTGTGAGCTTGTGTGTTGTGTATTATTGATGCGTTTGGATGAAGGAGTGTTTGGAGGGGGGCTGTGTGTGTCTGTGGGGTCTTTGTTTACACTAAATAAATAAGTGGATGTGGGATGTACAGACAGACACACACACACACACACACACACACACACACACACACACACACACACCCAACGGAATTCAATTTTCCATCTATTTCATGCAGAATATTTTAAATTTTTTATTATATATTCACAAAGACAAAGAAAAAAGAATGTTCTACTTATTCTTCTCCTGCTTTTCTTTTGTGCGCTTTAAAGTGTTGATCTACAGTATGATCTTTACAAGTTTGTGTTAAAGCTCCATACAGTATAAAGGTAGATGTTTGTATTAAAGCTCCATACAGTATAAAGGTAGATGTTTGTGTTAAAGCTCCATACAGTATAAAGGTAGATGTTTGTATTAAAGCTCCATACAGTATAAAGGTAGATGTTTGTGTTAAAGCTCCATACGGTATAAAGGTAGATGTTTGTGTTAAAGCTCCATACAGTATAAAGGTAGATGTTTGTGTTAAAGCTCCATACAGTATAAAGGTAGATGTCCATGTGTAGTGTGATTATAAAGCAGCTCTAGGTTCTATATTAATACTGTGAAAGTATCAAAGTCTCAGTCCACAGAGAAATGCACACAGCCTGTATTCAGAAACTGAGGGTGCGTTCCGATCGACCTTTAGTTCCCTGCGCAGTGGACTACACAGGGTGTGCCGCCATGTTAAGTGTGGTTCCAAACCGCAGGGAGCAGTTTGAAGGGAACTGTGAACTGTGCAGGGAAGGAGTGAACAACGGTTCCTCACTTCGCCCAGTTCACCGGATGTTGACAACCGATATTACCCATCAGCCATTGCGGTCCGTTTACGTGCGTTACGTAAATTGGTAGGGCTAACGGTTACCTGTCTAACTTTAATAGCTCAGTGGCTCAATAAACGGTCCATGAAAAAATATTTTTTCCGGCGAATATCTTAGTTACAACCTGATTGAGCTAACAAGAGTAGTTTCATGTCGTGTCCGACAACGGGAGGGTTTTAACAGCTGACGTCCTGTTAGCTTAGCTGCGTTAGCTTAGCTGCGTTAGCTTAGCTGCCGCCGTTAGCTTAGCTACCGCCGTTAGCTTAGCAACAGCCGTTAGCTTTCCTGTCAGCTGAGCCACTGATGCTGTCTACACATCCCGATACCCCCAAACTGAATAAATACCACGCATTGTAACACAAAACTGCTTTGCTTGTGCACACAGAAATAGTAATGTTTCTTAAATAATTTCAGATCTGTCTAAACGGTGATAGTGGCGTGAAACATTTTGAAACTTAAAAACTTTATTTTTGAACTTGACCGGAAACAGCTGTGACGTTGCAGGGTGTTCCGATTGGTGTAATATCGGTTAAATGAAGTTTCCTACGGCAGATTCCCTGTGCAGGGAGTAGGGAGTAGGGGGCTCTGTCCAAGTAAACTGTGGATCGGAACGCAGCTTGAGCCTTGAAACCAGCCGTCAGGACTTCCTGTCACTTTGTGATGTCACAACTAAGCCCCGCCCCCTCACCACCTGGACAACACCATCCATCCAACAACAACTTTGCAGGATTTGGTTTCTCTGAGTGTTTTAATCTGAAATCTGCTCTTTTTTATATTGAATCGCTTTAGAAAACAGTCAGCCAATCAGAAGAGAGGCTCAGAGAGGCCTCCTCTCTTCTGATTGGCTGACACCGACCTGTTGTTACTAGATGGAAAACTACACTGAGATGTTTTTTTTAGATCTTTAGATCACGGGTCAACCCTTCAAAATAAAACACGGGAACAGTTTTCCACATGTTTAATAAAGAGCGTGATGTGAATTTATTTACACTGCAAAAACTCAAAATCTTTCCAAGAATATTTGTCTTATTTCTTGTCAAAATGTCTCATTTCTAGTCAAAACTAAACTCTTTCCATTTAAAATAAGACTCATCACCTACAGATTAACTTGTTTTTAGATCATTTTCACTTGTTTCAAACAAATTTTCACTTGAAATAAGTAGAAAAATCTGCCAGTGAAAGGAAGTTTTTGGTGCTTGTAATAAGAAAGAAAAAATCATCAGATTTTTCTACTTATTTCAAGTAAAAATCTGCTTGAAAGAAGTAAAACGTGTCGAAAAACAAGCTACTTTTTAATGTGATGAGTCTTATTTTAAATAGAATGAGATTTGTTTTGATTAGATATAAGACAAATATTCTTGATAAGATTTTGAATTTTTGCAGTGTAACGTCTTGTGTTAGATTCATGTACAGATGTAAACAGCTGGCCGCCACCTCCATTATCCTACAGTGTAATTTTTCATGTGCTTCTCATTTGCTGCACTGAGCAATCTTTTTTTTTTTTTTTTTTTTTTTATGTTTAACCCATAAAACAACACAGCAAGTAAAGCAAAAAAAAAAAAAAAAAAAAAGCGTCTTATTGCAACATCAAAACAAGCGAGCATCATTTCTGGCAGCGCGGACCACCCAGCTGAGGCTCAGGACCGGGCCGACACCCCTCCGTGCCCCCGAGTTCACGTCTCCCCAGTTGGCATGGCGACCGCTCCTCCACTTTGTAATCAGCTCCAACAATTATAACCTCTCCGCCGCGCGCCTCTGATTGCCGTCCGCGTGTATTTTGGACTGTTCTGGGAATCCAGAACCCAAAAAAAAAAGAAATAACAAAACAAAAAAACGATGCAGCAGAACTCTGGGTTACAGTATAACCCCCGTCCGTGTGTGTGTGTGTGTGTGTGTGTGTGTGTGTTTGTGTGGGTTGCCGTGCGTTTGAAGTGCTCATTCCCCCCAAATTACAGAGCTGCCATAATGAAGTATTACCATGCGATTCAGGCCGACCAGTACAAAGAGTGTGTGTGTGGAGATCCTGTGTGTGTGTGTGTGTGTGTGTGTGTGAGGTTGTGAGGTTGTGAGGTTGTGTGAGCGCCGGACACTCGAGGTGAAAGTTCAGATGCAGAGCTGCAAGAGTGTGCGACGTGTCCGCATCTCTCTGTGTGTGTGTGTGTGTGTGTGTGTGTTTACGGAGCGAGTAGAAAATAGCCTGTGTATGCGGCGGCGGCGGCGACGCGGCCCCGCTGTGCCAAGGTAAGTGTTTGTGTGTGTAACAATGCGAACACGACTCTGAGTTGCGTGAGCGTCGACCGTCCCAGTTGTGTTTCTAAAAGTGTGTATCCACCAGCCAGCTGTGACCAACACACACACACACACACACACACACACACACACACACTCAGACACACACACACACGGGCGGTGTGTTTGGCTGCGTGCGGCGCGGCCTCACCTCCGGCCTCCCCGGCTGGATGAATGTTGCATGGCGCCGGCCGAGCTTCATGCATCTTGCAGCAGCACAAACATGATGATCTACACACACACAGCTCTGCCACCTGCAACTACACATCCAATACATTTTTCACCAACCAACCGACGCGTGCGGTGGGACGGCGTCTCGAGGACACGGGGAACGGACGGTGGGAGGGGCCGAGTGTGGTGTTGTGTTGTTCTACTACGACCCTAGGAGTGATTTTAGACTCTGATCTTAACTTTATTCGCCATTTTAACAGTGTTGCAAAAACTTCATTTTTTCACCTGAGAAACATCACAACACAAAAATCTGACTTTTTTAAATCAGGATGATGCAGAAACACTTGTACATGCTTTTATAACTTGTCGCCTGGATCACTGCAATTCTCTTTTTACTGGTCTCCCAAGGAAGTCACTAAAGAAATTACAAGTTATCCAGAACGCAGCAGCCAGGATTTTAACTAAAACGTAAAAGAGAGATCACATTACTCCCCAGCTTGCTACATTGCACTGGTTGCCTGTCTCTTTTAGGATTGATTTTAAAGTTCTTTTACTCATTTATAAAGTTTTAAATAACATTGCACCATCCTATATTGGCGATTTGCTTTCTTTTTATACTCCAATAAGAACGCTCAGGTCCCCCACTGCCTGTCTTTGAACCATTCCTAAGGTGTCCATTTTGTCAAATTGGCCCATTACCATAATCCCTATAGTCATAGCAGTAGGTTCGTTACCTTTAATTGTCGGTGCAAGATATTTTTAGAACGGCGGAGCAGAGCCGTGAGCTGCTCAGAGCTACGCTACGGAGACTCATTATGGGATTTCTTGGTTTCCCTCATCAAACTCATCAAATACACAATCCAACAACTCCACAACGCTCTGGTGGACAAGTTGTGAGCTGCACATTCACCACGCTATGAGATAATAACACAACGTTACCACACAGAGTTGTTTTAGAGGGAAATACAGAGACTGTTGATGAAAAACTGTCCCTGAAGGCAACACACGTGAATTTACCTATAGGGATTATGGCAGTGGGCCAATTGGCCAAAATGTTGAACTATCCCTTTAACACAACGTTCAATACTGACACACACTGTCAGTGTCGGTGTCAGTGGTTCAGAAGGGGACGGAGTGAATGTGACATTTAAAGCTCTGAGTCTTTCTATATTATCTTCTCAGAGTCTCGTGAAGCTCATGTTGCACTCTATTCTGTGCAGATGTAACACACACACACACACACACACACACACACACGCACGCACACACACACACACACACACACACACACACACACACACAGCTGCAGGGACTGTGTTTGGCTCTGACTTGCTGTCAAAACACAGGTGACCCACACTCAGAGCTGCGCCTGAATGCATCCTGTCGACGTCCTGTTTTCACCACGGTGTCAATGAAGGAAAAGTTGAATGAAAGTTTAAATGAACACAGAATAAAAGAAGAACAAAAATTAAAACAAACAAAACAACAGTAAATAATACAAGACGACAACGCAAAATAAAAACAAATGTATGTTGAAAAGGAGTGGGAAGGGGCGGTGCGTGGCGCAGTGGGTAGAGCGGCCGCCCCATGTAGAGGCTACAGTCCTCGCCGCAGGCGTCCCCGGTTCGAATCCCGCGTCGGGCAGACCTTTCCTGCGTGTCATTCCCCCTCTCTGCCTCCCCATTTCCTGTCTATCTCTACTGTCATCACTATCAAATAAAGGCAAAAAGCCGAAAAATATACTTAAAAAAAAAAAAAAAAAAAAAGGAGTGGGAAGAAGCTGAATGTGATTAAAGCAGCCACAGTCTCAGTCTCATGCTGTATCTCAATTCCATCAGTGTGTGAATGGGTGAATGCAATGTACTGTAAAGCGCTTTGGGTATCGTTGCAGGTATAGTAACACGCTATATAAATACAGACCATTTATTTATTTACCATTTATTCCAATACTTCCATACTTCCACTAAGTATTTAGAGTATGTAAGAGCATCTCAAAGTCTGTCTACTACAACTACTGTAAGAACCTGGATGGTTTCACTCAAAACGAGTGTGGAACGATGGACACTTCACACCTTCAGTGATCGCCGTCTGGGCTACAGAGCTGAATATAATATAATATATGTATATGAATCAACAGACCGGTAGGCAAATGTTTTCTACCAGTAAGAGGAGCAGGATGACGCTGCGGCGGCGGCGGTGTAATCTCCACCTCGCATTAAACAGGTGGCACACAAGCAAAACAAAAAAAAAGAAGAGAAATAAAGGAGGAGGAAGTAAGGCGTTCATTATTGCTAATTTAAATAACAAACAGAACAAGGCCCAATCCCATTTCACCCCTTGGCCCTACCACTTACCCCTACCCCTCCATTTTCTTTGCGCGTTCACGTGTAGGGGTAGGGGTGTCCCAGTTCCCGTTAAGACAGAGGGGTAGGGGGGAGTGGTAGGGCTACATACCCCTCCAAACGGAGATTTTTCAGAGGCACACTTCGAACGGAGGGGTATGGAAAACGAAAAGCTGTTTTATTTCTCACTGTAGCGCTGTTATTACGTCACTTTATTAAGTTTTGATATTTTTTCATGCGAGAAAGTAACTGTTTAGGTCCCAAATGTGCGGTTAGTTTATCCAAATGACGGCTGGTTAGAAGTTTGCTCCAACGTGTTTTCGGAGAAGTGAAGCTCCAGGAGGAGCGGCTCCTCACAGAGGCAGCAGCCGGTCTGCAGAGCTGCTCCGCCGGCCAAACTACGTCGTCATCCCGGGAGAGAAGACGATCGCTAATTAACTTACCCACAGGTTTTTAGAGGTTTACCACCGGCTGGTTAAATTCTTTTTAGGAGATAAATGTTGGTCTCATTGATGAAATCTAACAATGTGGCAGTAGCATTGTTTGTTTTAAAGGGGACATATTATGCTCATTTCTGCTTCTTGACATGGTACCTTGATGTCTAAAAGTAATGTAAATAACATGCTTTGGTCAGAAAAAACAAAAGATTGAGCATAGATGGGTTTTCTACACGCCAGTTTCACAGCCCTGCTCTAAACGGTCGGTTTAGAACCTTCGCTCTGGTAGCTGAGGTAACCATGAGAGCGAGGGCTTGTGATGTAATAAGCCGGGTGAAATTAAAGCAGATATCAGTGGAATGTTTTTGTTAATATAAGTCCTAAATAGTCCTATTTTCCGTCAGCAATCACTTACATGAAGTATTTCAGCCTAAACACGAGTCTCTCCGTCACTCTGCTCTGCTGTAACCGGAGGAGAAAATTTTCCTTGTGGGATACAAGTGTTATCCAATGAGGGGAGAGAACGGCATGAAGGGCTGTGTGTGCAGCCAAGGGATGCGCGTGAATGTGGTGACGTAGCACGAGGACCAATTGATGCCTGACAAGGGCGGGGGCTGCTAACTCATGGTGCGTTCAAGGAAACTCGTACTTTGTGTTTTTCCTTCCTGTGAAGTCATACCAGTTCGATCTGGTACGAGTTCACGGGTCGGAAGTTACGAGTGGCCGTTATAGGGAACTTTCACAGACAACAGGACGGTAAAAACACGAGCTACGGGTTACCTGGAACGCTACCAAGTCGTAGTTGTGACTTGAAGCTGTAACTTACGGTTTCAAAAGCCTGCCTTGAACACAGCATTAGCCGAAACGGCCGTGCCGATGATATCTGCTTTAAAACGGCTTGTAAAGAGACACATTTTCTGACTATGGCAGTTTACAAAATGTTGACGTAGTTGTCAAAACTTACGTTTAAGGGGTGAGGAGGCACTCTGGATACGCAAATACACATACTAAAGCAATGAAAAAGTGAGTTTTGCATAATATGTCCCCTTTAATGAAAAATGAAGCTTCATGTATCAGACAGAGGAGCATGCAGCGCTGCCTAGGGGCTCTGTACGTACAGAAATCACCACATTTACATCAATAAATAAATGTTTTACAATGAAACGATCAGCCTGCATTAAGTTTTATCTTATTTTATTAAGTTATATGGTACACGGTTATTTGATTTCTGGCAAAAGCTCGCCGCATCAGCTTACGTAAAAGCCAGTGGAGACTACGTGATGACGTATGTGACTGTTGAAGGGGTGTCCCAATTCGGAGGGGTTGACTTTCTACCCCTACCCCTTGTAGCTCCGTTTCAAGGGGCGAGGAGCAAGGGGTAGGGGAAGGGGAAGGGGTAAAAAAGAGAAATGGGATTGGGCCCAAGTGGTAGATGTGTTGACAGGCGATAATGGCTGTCCAACAAAATAAAACATTGTCAACCGTTCGTTGTGCACAACTTCACAACAACAGTGTCTGATGTGAGACGACACTAACAGGAGTTGAGAAGTACACGGTGCCCATAGTACACGACATCACAGTACTCAGTTCCTATTTGAATTGAGACGCAGCACAAGTCCCCCGCGCCCCCCCCCCCCCCCTCCTCGGGGGACGGGAGCCGTGGGGTCAGCAGCTGGTGCAGGATATGGCAATTGTTTATGAAAAAATGCTTTCTCAAGCCCACCGAAAACACACATTTAAGGAGGGAGGGGGGCGGGGGGGTGAAGAAACCCTCTGCCCCTGAACAGCCAACAGCTGGGAAGGGTTGGGAGTAGCCTGGAGGCTGGCAAGGAGCCCCCTCCCCAGTCCAGATGGGGGAGGTTAGGCTGAGGCTAGAGCTGCCCCCCTAACCCCCCCCCCCCACCCCTCTAACCCTCCTCCTCCCCTCCACTTCCCAAACTTCCCATTCCCATTAAGGGGAGGCTGGAGATTGCGGAGGAAGGGAAGAGGAGGAAGAAAAGCAAAAGAGCATGACTCCCCCCAACCCCCCCTCCTCCCCCCCACCGTCCTCAGCCTAATCAAATAAAGCAGGAAGCTTCCGAGACGGAAGAGGAGTGTTTATTGATATTTGCGTGAGCTCCTTCACCCCCCCCTCCACCCCCCCCAACCCCAAACCTCCACCACCTCCCGCCTCGTCCTCGCTGTTTGTTTTCTATCCACCACTTTTCCTGATATCGTCCGTGTTCTGCAAAAACTCAAAATCTTTCCAAGAATATTTGTCTTATTTCTTGTCAAAAATGTCTAATCATCATCTAACATCTAACTAATCTCTTTCCACTTAAAATAAGACTCATCACCTAAAAATGAACTTGTTTTTAGATCATTTTCACTTGTTTCAAACAAATTTTCACTTGAAATAAGTAGAAAAATCTGCCAGTGAAAGCAAGTTGTTTGAGCTTGTAATAAGAAAGAAAAACTTGCTCCACTGTCAGATTTTTCTACTTATTTCAAGTGAAAATCTGCTTGAAAAAGGTAAAAAATGTCTAAAAACAAGCTACTTTTTAATGCGATGAGTCTTATTTTAAATAGAATTAGATGAGTTTTGACTAGAAATGACATTTTGACTAGAAATAAGACAAATATTCTTGGTAAGATTTTCAGTTTTTGCAGTGTGTTCTCCTTCTTCTTGTTACATTAAACCATTATCATGAATGGAGCCTCTGGGAAATTACGCAGCAGCAGCAACAACCTCCACATCTGCTGCGAAACGCCCGCGACCAGTTCATTTATTGCAATAAGAGGGTGTCGTATGAAATGAAGTGGCCTTAAATAAGAATTGATGACCCTTCACATCTGTACGGCGGCGGTGGTGGCGGCGACTTGGGCACACACACACACACACACACACACACACACACACACACGGCGGCCTGTAGAGAGTATTGAGTTTCTCCTGTTTCACTTTTTCAGGCCTTTAAAAAGTTGAAACTTGGTCCTTGAAGTGGGAAACTGCAGAGACCGGTGAACACGATGGTCCCTGAACGCCTCGCTCTCTCTCTCTCTGTCTCTCCCGCTGTTCGCTGTTTGGCCCGATATTAAAACGATGAACTTTGCGGCGGCGTTTTGGCGGCGACACTTCCTCCTCCTCCGCCGTCGGAGCGCGAGCTGCAGCAGCAGCAGCAGCTCTCAGACTTTTTATAAGAGCACGTAAAAAACCCAAGAATAACCGGCGGTTCGTTTCCACAGATGTAGAAATCATCATCAGAGCTCAGACGTTTGACAGGAAACGTGTTCGTTTAACGGCGTCGTGTTCATTCGCGCTCGTCACCGTTGTTGTGATCCACAGCAACGGCGGCGGCGGCAGTGGAATAGATTGAAAGTTCTGGCTGCCAAACTCGGATGTCTTACACTGCAAAAACTCAAAATATTTCCAAGAATATCTGTCTTATTTCTCATCAAAATGTCTCATTTCTAGTCAAAACTAATCTCTTTCCACTTAAAATAAGACTCATCACCTAAAAATGAACTTGTTTTTAGATCATTTTCACTTGTTTCAAACTAATTTTCACTTGAAATAAGTAGAAAAATCTGCCAGTGAAAGCAGGTTTTTTGTGCTTGTAATAAGAAAGAAAAACTTGCTCCACTGTCAGATTTTTCTACTTATTTCAAGTGGAAAATTTGCTTCAAAAAATTAAAAAGTATCTAAAAACAAGCTACTTTTTAAATGTGACGAGTCTTACTTTAAGTATAATTAGATTTATTTTGACTAGAAATGACATTTTGACTAGAAATAAGACAAATATTCTTGGTAAGATTTTGAATTTTTGCAGTGTAGTTTTCTGACACCGGTCGGTCGTCCAGTCTTCGTCTCGGCGTTCGGTCGTACAGCTTTGCGGCGTGGCGCGGCGTGTTGTGGCGTGGAGGATGTGCTGTGTGAACGGCGGCGGCGAGAAGTTGCCTTCAGGAACAAAGGGAAACTTCTAGTGGAGCGGCGGCTGTGAGAGTCGGTCGTGTTGCGTTCAATGGGCCTTTTGTTCGAGGTCATCGAGAGGCGACGACTTCATTTCCCCTCAAGCCATCCGCATGTGTGTGTCTGTGTGTGTGCACGTGCTGCCGCTCTCTGACATATCACTCGTCGTTCCACTGTGTGTGTGTGTGTGTGCAGTAATCCTAGCCTACCTGCTCCCTAAAGGTCACAACTCATGACCTCCGAGGTTCAGAGCAGAGCAGTGTCCTGAGGTGCAACACACACACACACACACACACACACACACCACCTTGTTTAGAACAGATGAAGGTTCAGACACCATCATCGTCATCGTCATCGTCATCGTCATGGTAGCAGGAAGTGATTGACAGGTCATGTGACTGAGGAGGACATAGTGTAGCTGTAATAGAAGTTATAATGGTGTTTATTATATGAAACAGAGAAGACAAAGAGAAAGGGAGGGAGGGAGGAAAGTGGGAGAGAAAGAGAGAGAGAGGGAGGAGAGAGGAGATAGTGAAAGAAAACAAGAGAAAGACAGAGGAAAGAAAGAAAAAAGGAGAAAGAAAGACAGAGGAAAGAAAGAAAGAGATAGAGAAAGAAAGAAAGAAAGAAAGAAAGACAGAGGAAAGAAAGAAAAAGAGAGAGAGAAAGAAAGAAAGACAGACAGGAAAGAAAGAAAAAAAGAGAGAGAAAGAAAGAAAGACAGACAGGAAAGAAAGAAAAAAAGAGAGAGAAAGAAAGACAGAGGGAAGAAAGAAAAAAAGAGAGATAAAGAAAGAAAGAAAAAAAAGAGATAGAGAAAGAAAGAAAGAAAGACAGACAGAGGAAAGAAAGAAAAAAGAGAAAGAAAGAAAGAAAGAAAGAAAGAAAGAAAGAAAGAAAGAAAGACAGAGTGAGGAGAGAAAGGAAGAGGGGGAGAGAACCGATGAGAGGAAGAGAAGGAAACAAAGTGTGTGAGGAGGACCATACAAACTGTAAACACACAATCACACACACACGTCTTCAGGGTGAAAACATTATGGGATGTAATTGTGAGGTAATGGTGTTTGTATGTGTGTGTGTGTGTGTGTGTGTGTGTGACAGGTCAAAGGTCAGAGGAGACACAGACACACACCTTGTGTTTTCTCCTCTAACTGTTGTGTAATCTAGACTTCACTTCACATTACCATAGTAACCGTGACAGCCTCTCACCTTTAACTAGCAGCTTGTTCCTCTGAGTTCATTCACCCTCAGCCGTCTGCAATTAGCCGCCGCCCCCTAACCCCCTCACCCTCTCACCCCCTCTCACCCCCTCCTCCACCCCAACACCTGGCGTGCTGCTGCTCACTTACCCCACCAACATGGCCGCCACCGCCACCGCCTCCATGGAAACCACTCACACTCTGCAGCACAGTGTTTTATTACTGGTCTTTGACTGGACAGAGAAGCAGTGGTTTTATGAATTAACCCACGTGATGATTAATGGAAGGACTTTACTCTACTTTACTTTACTCTACTCCAATTAACCCTACTTTACTTTACTCTACTCTACTTTACTCTACTCTACTCTACTTTACTCTACTCTACTCTACTTTACTTTACTCTACTCTACTTTATACTCTACCCTACTCCACTTAACCCTACTTTACTCTACTCTACTCTACTCTACTCTACTTTACTTTACTCTACTTTACTTTACTTTATACTCTACTCTACTCTACTTTACTTTACTCTACTCTACTTTATACTCTACCCTACTCCACTTAACCCTACTTTACTCTACTCTACTTTATACTCTAACCTACTCCACTTAACCCTACTTTACTCTACTCTACTTTACTTTACTCTACTCTACTTTATACTCTACCCTACTCCACTTAACCATACTTTACTTTACTCTACTCTACTTTACTCTACTCTACTTTACTTTACTCTACTCTACTTTATACTCTACCCTACTCCACTTAACCCTACTTTACTTTACTCTACTCTACTTTACTTTACTCTACTTTATACTCTACCATACTCCACTTAACCCTACTTTACTTTACTCTACTTTACTTTATACTCTACCCTACTCCACTTAACCATACTTTACTTTGCTCTACTCTACTCTACTTTACTCTACTCTACTTTATACTCTACCCTACTCCACTTAACCCTACTTTACTTTGCTCTACTCTACTTTTTACTCTACCCTACTCCACTTAACCCTACTTTACTTTGCTCTACTCTACTTTATACTCTACCCTACTCCACTTAACCCTACTTTACTTTGCTCTACTCTACTTTTTACTCTACCCTACTCCACTTAACCATACTTTACTTTACTTTACTCTACTTTATACTCTACCCTACTCCACTTAACCATACTTTACTTTACTCTACTCTACTTTCTACTCTACCCTACTCCACTTAACCCTACTTTACTTTGCTCTACTCTACTTTACTTTACTCTACTTTATACTCTACCCTACTCCAATTAACCATACTTTACTATACTTAACCCTACTCAACTTATTTCTGCTACACCCTACTTCATTCTACTCTACTCTACTCCACGCTGCTTAACTCTACTGTACTCTACTTTATTCTACTTTACCCTACTCTTCTCTTCTCTTCTCTTCTCTTCTCTTCTCTTCTCTTCTCTACTTTACCCTACCCTACCCTACCCTACCCTACTCTACTCTACTCTACTGTACTCTACTCTACTCTACTTTAAGTGCTTCATAGAACAATCAAATTAAAATCATGACAAAAGACACACGTTTACAATAAAAGAGAAAAATGTATACAAGAATATATACAGTATATGTTTTAGAATTTAAAATAGTCAAAAGTACAAAAGCTCACCAGGTTGATTGTTACAATAAATATTGAGTTTAGAGATGAAACAGTGGATGTGACACTGTGGAGCAAACAGCTGTTACCAGTCCACAACAGTTCACAACTTCCATTAAAAGAACAAACAGAGATTTAACAGCAGCATAATGAAGCAGCTCTGACTCTAATCTAATGCATTAAAGTCTATATGACATTATTACGCTGTGAGTTTATTACGCTGTGAGTTTATTACGCTGCGTTTATGTCACATACTGTTTAACATATCAGTAAATTTTAATCACATTAAAATTGTAAAATGTCACAAGCACCGTGAAGCCACTTCAAATTAAATCCCTCTGACAGGACGGCGTTCGCTCCTCCGGCTCGATTACCGACGTTCTGTACTTGATCATTTTTTTCCAACATGCAGCACAACACAAATCATCGTTTAGACCCAACGCTCTAATTGAACACGTAGATGGGAATCATGAGGTCTGGTGTTGGCAGAGAGAGAGAGAGAACGAGGGAGACACAACTCTAATTAACGTTTAACTGCTCGCTTGGGATCACGCCCACGTCCTCCCTCCCACACGGAAATCACAGTATATTAAGTTAAAACACAAAAAGAGAGGGCGATGTGTGCTCATGTGAAGAAGGAGCCTCTCACTCACGGCTCGTTATCCGCTCTAACCTCGTTACGCAGCAGTTTCATCATCGCCGGCCGGCCGGGGTAAATGTTATGTCACACACACACACACGGGGACGGAGGTTACCTGTCCTCAGAGTTCACGCTGTTTAAACACACGACACGACACAACGCCACGGCTCGTCGTCTATGTCTGTGACGTTCACATACATCTGATCTGATATTCATGTCACATTGTCATTAATACACTGTAAAAACTCAAAATCTTTCCAAGAATATTTGTCTAATTTCTTGTCAAAATGTCTAATTTCTATTCAAAACTAATCTCTTTCCACTTAAAATAAGACTCATCGCCTAAAAATTAACGTGTTTTCAGATCATTTTCACTTGTTTCAAACTAATTTTCTCTTGAAATAAGTAGAAAAATCTGCCAGTGAAAGCAAGTTTTTTGTGAAAGAAAGAAAAACTCCACTATCAGATTTTTCTACTTATTTCAAGTGAAAATATGCTTGAAAGAAGTAAAAAGTGTCTAAAAACAAGCTGCTTTTTATGTGATGAGTCTTATTTTAAGTAAAATGAGTTTGAATTTTGACTAGAAATAAGACAAATATTCTTGGTAAGATAGTGGAGTTTTTGCAGTGCAGTAAGTGATCAATACCAGATTGAATTCATTAATTTCTGTTCCTATGAGTGGAACTATAGTGCGAGCGGCGGAGGGATACGGTACATACAGTACAGGTGAATCCTGTGAATCCTCACTGTGTTTCCCTACAACAAGCTTCAGACTCACAGAGCTGAGTAGACACATGCACGGACCGTATACAGTATATACCAGTATATGTTGTGTGAGAATTTTTGTCGAGTGATGCAAGGCCTTTATGTGTATGTGTGTGTGTGTTTGTGTGTGTCTTCCCTGTTTGCTCTGTGAATCAGCCTGTAAACAGACACCTATGAGCAGCTGGGCACTTGGCTCCTGCACAACTCCCTCACACACACACAGACACACACACAGAGAGAAAGAGGAACTGTTGACCTCACACACACACACACACACATATATTATACCCCCAGACCCAGAAGTATGCATGCATGCACCAACAGCAACAACAAGCGCTACATCGCCACACACAGACACACAAACATCCATAAACACACAGATCAGATCCACTTGACAGCGCGGCGCTCACACAAACACGTTTCCCTCCCGCTCGCCGCTCGCCGCTCCCTCGCCGCGCTCCCACAGGACACAGACGCTGCCATGTTTACTGGCTCGCCGGAAACTTTCACAGGAAGGAGCGGGAGACCAGCACCTATCCTTCCCCCTCTCCCTCCCTCTCTACTTCTCTCCCTTTTTTTTCTCTCTCTCTCGGACGTCTCTACATCAACACTTGGGTCAGTTTATTTGTCCAAGGCAACAGCTCAGCAAGTTTTATTGCTCTCCAAATCTAAATCAGGAGGAGGGAGGGGGGAGAGGAGGGGACACGTTTCCGGACGAGCGCGCCAGTGGACACACTCAGGAGAATGTAAACCGGCGCTCGGAGCATAAGTGATAACAAATAAGAGATGTTGCTCTCTAGCTGTGAGCCGTGTGTATGTGTATGTGTGTGTATGTATACGCTCCCAATGTTTTTGTTTTTCCCCTCTTACGAAGAAGGACACAGAGGAGTCTGGACCGAGCCGCGGCCAGGAAAACACTCCAGCCGCGTCCAAACACCGTCGTCCACTCTGTCTGTCTCCGCCTCAAGAGGCTCGGCTCGGCCTCGGCTCGGCTCGGCCTTCACGCACTCAACCGGACCGGCTTTTATGTTTTTTACGCTCTCAGGGTTCAGAGCAGGAAGAGCAGGCAGGACGGGTCCCCGGGGTCTGGATAATCATTTCCAACATTTGGACGAATAATAAATGAAAAAAAAAAACAAGTAAAAGTTGTGTAACATGTGCAGGAAAACACACAATAAGAGTGTAATCTGAGTTATGGTACAGTATATGTTTCTGTTAATGGGCCAAATGTGTGAGACATAAAACAGGTCGAGCGTTTCAAATAAAAGTGTTTTCATTGGACGGAACAACGGCACATTATAAAAAAATAAAATATTATAAGTGAGAGTCCCCCCTCCCCCGCCCCCCCCAAAACAAGGGGGAAATAAATCTGACTCCAGATCAGCTCATGAAGATTTTACATCACACTCCACCGGACCAGCTGTTTGTCACAAAGCTGTCTCCACATCCAGATGTTGAGTCACAGTTGGTTTAATATTAGACGGAAAAAATATATTTAATATGTTTATATATGTGAATGCTGTCAGGAGAAACGATGCAAAGAGGATTCAGCTTTTTATTTTAACTGTATCAACTCGACTTCAGCTTTAAATTCAGTTCAGTTTAAGTTTAAGTTTCAGTTAAAGTTTTTATATTCATCACAGTTATTCAATCATTTATTAGTCTCCCGTGGGAGAAAGAGAGCAGTGCTGCTTCACAACAAGACAAAAACAGTACAAAAGCTGCAGGAAAGTACCAAAACAATACAGTAAAATCATTAAAGTGCAATATGCCTTAGAGAGTAGATAGTGGCAGATGTACAGACACACAAACACTCATACACATCATCACACAAGCTGCTCATTCATAAGTTTAATGATAATAATTATAATTTAATAATAAATCACAGATTCATCAGCTTATAAAGTCACGTGACAAATTATTTTATACCTAAAATATCAAAAGTCAGCGTCACTGTGACATAATGTTCTGCAGAAGCACTTCTTCTCCTCTGGCTCTTATCCTTCTGTATCTCAGGAAAGAGAGGGGGGGTTTGAGGGTTTGAGGGTTTTTTTGGGGGGGTAATTTCCTGCCACTCGATTGGCTGGTGGGTGGATAAGGCCCTGAAGCGGCGCCCGGCGGTAACTCTAGTCGTTCACGCTCGTAATCCGTCACGTTGCACAATGCGAGTGATCTCAGCCAAGTGTTAATAGACGGACGGCAGCTTCGCTCGGGACTCTCAGGCTGGACAGTAAATATTTGGACACTGAGGGTGAGACGGGACCTGACGAGGACCTCCAGCTCGCCGCTCGCTGCTCGCCGCTCTCCCACACTGGGACTGGAGCTGGTAAAAAAAGGTTACAGTTAAAGGGATAGTTCAACATTTTAGTCAGATCCTCCTCTCACCATAATAACCCCTAGTCACAGCAGTAGGTTCATCACCTTTAATTATCGGTGCATGTTGTTTTGAGATCGGTGGGGCAGAGACGTGAGCTGCTCAGTGAAACACAATGGAGGTGAATGGTACAAATACACAATCCAACAACTCCACAACGCTCCGGTGGACAAGTTGTGACCTGCACATTCACCACGCTATGAGATAATAACACAACGTTACCACACAGAGTTGTTTTAGAGGGAAATTCAGCCGGAACTACATTCCAGACACGGCTGCTGGGCGGAGGGATTTCAAAAGAGAAAGTAGGCTAGTTCAGAGTATTTGCTTCACGTGTCGTTACATCATTATACGTGATTATCTTTTTTATTTTAAACCAACTTTAGCACATGTCTTTATGTTGGGACACTGAGCTGCTAGCTGCTAGCTGTTAGCTGTTAGTTGTTAGCTGTTAGCTGCCAGTGTTAGCCGCCGTAGACCCCCCCATTTCTCGATCACCAAGTCGCAGATAGTTTAGTAAGATGGATGAGTAACTACAGACAAATACAGGTTGGATTCAAACCTGCCGCCGCTGCTGATTGTCTGAGTTGTTTTAGAGGGAAATGCAGCCTGCCATAGACATGCTTATGTATTAAAACATAGTTCAGAGTATTTCCTACATACTCAGACCCACATGAATAAATACGCTAAAATTAGTTCTACAAAGGTCTGACCAGGTCTGACTGCTTGTCAGACGTATATATGTCTATGGTCAGTAACTCTGTACCAAGATGGCGGCGCTATTGACGTGGCATCTAGTCAGGTTAGCTGCTAGCTGTTAGCTGTTAGCTGCTAGCTGTGAGCTGCCATACACACTGGTCACATGTCTTTATGTTGGGACACTGAGCTGTTAGCTGCTAGCTGCTAGCTGTTAGTTGTTAGCTGTTAGTTGCTAGCTGTTAGCTGTTAGCCGCTGTACACACTGGTCACATGGTTCGGTCACCAAGTCAGAATATTTGTGGAAAAAAAAGTGTATTTAAAGTTGTTTAAAAGCAGATAGTTTAGTAAGATGGATGAGTAACTACAGACAGATACAGGCTGGATTCAAACCTGCGGCCGCTGCTGATTGTCTGTGTTTACATCCCAGCTTTTATCCATAAGTGCAGTGTTTATCATGTCTGTTGTGTTTGCTTTGTGTTTTTATTCAGTTTTATCTGTCTGGACTCTTTCCTCTGCCTCGGTCCTCCAGCTTGTAAATCTGAAATCTCGTCACAGGGACGATGTGGTTTCTCTTTTCTTTTTTCTTTTTTCTTTTTTCGTTTTTAACCCCAGTGATGCAACAACAACAACTCGACTCCAGCTCAGTTTTCATACAAAGAAACTTCCTGCTATTGTTTCATTTGTTGTTTTATTCCTGTTTGTTTGTTTGAGGAGGGCTTTTTTTTAATTTTTTTTATTCAACAACCACAATCATACGAGTGAATATTTGTACTGAACGTTCATTCATATATATATGTGTGTGTGTGTGTGTGTGACTCTTAATGCACAACATACACAACTCGCTGCCTCTGCTTTTGTGTGAACCGGAGCTCTGGCAGTGTTTGGGAGGAGGGTAAGGGAGGGTGAGGAGGGTAAGGGAGGGTGAGGAGGGGGGAGGTGGTTGCTCCAGGCCCAGGGTGAACTTCCTGTTAAGGTGTAAGGGATAAACAGAGAGAGGGATGCTGGGAAAGGGCGCGGCCGTGTGAGGAGATGAGAGTCTGAGCCCGGCTTAGACATCCTCCTTTCAGAGGCTCCTGACATCCCTACCGGCCATCATATTCTCCATAGCCTCAACACACACACACACAATAACACACACTATAACACACACACTATCACACACTAACGCACACACACTTTCTCTTTCTCCCGCTCCGACCCTGAGCTGCTTTTACAGACACTGTTGTCTACACTTGTAAAAAGCCTCTCTCCTCTCTCTTCTCTTCTCTCTCCTCTCTCTTCTCTCTCTCCTCTCATTCTCTGAGGCTTCGGCGTCGTGCATCTAAAAAGCCGAGGCTGTTTAACGGCGCCGCGGGTCCAAGTACAGCTGAGAGGAAGCAGAAGAAGAGGAAGAGTTAGAGTTTTGATATTATGACTGTGTCACTTCTTCTTCTTCCTCGGGAACAGCACCCCCCTCTCGGTCAGACTTGCCCCCTCCATCCACTCTAAGACTAAAAACTCACCTTTTTTCTTTAGCTTTTACACTGTGAATCCAGATTTTGATTCCACTCCAATAGATTGAGCTCATATTACTTAAATGTGTCTAATTCATTGACATTACTTGTTAATTCTGATTAAAGGGATAGTAGCATTTTTTAAAAAAAAAAGTGGGGTTGTATGATCTACAAATAGCCCCTAAGTACTTTAATTGCAGTAGAAGACTCTCTGCACTCCTCCCGTTAGCAACGCCAGCCCATAATAGCCCTGCCCAGAGATTTACAACATACATTGTTGTGAACAGACCCAAAGAAACGGCCTATTTTCACGGCCTAAAAGAGGTTTTACCTGAAAAATAATACACAGTTCCATTGTTCGCTATAATATAATTTTTTCCAGCCCTTCAAAGTGCAGGAAAAACACTGTTTTTATTTGGACCTAACCAACTCACGTATCCCTCCGCCCAGGGTTAGCGCCCGCCGATCAGCAGTTGGTTAGGTCCAAATAAAAACTGTGTTTTTCCTGCACTTTGAAGGGCTGGAAAAAATTATATTATAGCGAACAAAAATTTCGGATTTATTCCCCTTACTTCCCATGGAAAGTTTCCAACTTTGAAAGTTCCCAGAATTTTGCAACCCTATAGCTTTTACATTACGTTGTATTTCCTGGATCTTTTGTTGGTTGCTGCTTTATGCCTGCGTTTCTAACTGTACAGCACTTTGGTCAACTTGGGTTGTTTTTAAATTTGCTTTAGAAAAAACGTGATTGATTCTTCCTCTTCTTCTTCGTCTTGTTCCTTGGTGGCGTGCGTCTGCGTGCTGCGTGCTGATTGGCTGTGACTCGGCCGTCTGCTGTTCACACCCCGTCCTCTTTGTCTCTCTGCTCCAAACCGTGACGGCCATGTTTTCTTTACAGCGGCACCGTGACCCGAACTCAGCCGAGTCCGTCCACTTATCTAAACCCACAGCGCCACGTGTGTGTGTGTGTGTGTGTGTGTGTGTGTGTGTGTGTGTGATGAAGCGACATATTTGTGCATCAGTCAGACGACAGTCGGCTGCTGCTGCTTCACAACACAAACTCTTCCTGCAGCTTTATTTATGGAGCGTCAGTCAGACTCGAGACGGTTTCACATGTTTTGCAGAAACATGGAAATAAATGCACAGAAAATAAAACACAAACATGACATAACACAACATCTAAAAACTTTATTGATAAGTCTTGTGAAGATTTTATTTATTGTAGATTTCTGTCTTTTTTAAAAAACTTTATTATTTTATTATTTTTCTATGGATCACTTTTAAGGCCTTGAATAAAGAATAGTAATAAAAGAAATAGAGATAGATAGATAGATAGATAGATAGATAGATAGATAGATAGATAGATAGATAGATAGATAGATAGATAGATAGATAGATAGATAGATGATAATAATACATTTATACATTATATAATACATTAATAACGCGCTGTTACAGGTGCTCAAAGACGCTTACATTAAAATAACGACACAATTACAATACAGAAACAATGTGGATGGTCAAAAGGAGATATGAAAATGAGATAGGGTAGAAAAACTGACAGATAGATAGATAGATAGATAGATAGATAGATAGATATTTATTTGTTTATGCGTCACATAAAATCAAAATTGTGTTTCACACGTCCTCTGCTCGGAGATCAGTGCAATTCATTTAAACAATACATAAGTAAGACATGAATAAATAAAAAGAACAGATAGAAATGATCGATGGATAAAAGGGAATTAAAGTGATGATTAAAATAGAACTACGGTATTTGAAAAGACGCAGTAAAAAGTACAACAAAATTAAAAAAAACTGCAAAAAGCCACACGGTGCAGGAATATAAAGGTGTTGGTTTGAATATAATAACAAGTCTCAGGTGTTCAGCTGATGACAGAGAGGAGCTGCTTCACCTGAGTTAACGCGTCACATGCAGGTGGATGTGTGTGTGTGTGTGTGTGTGTGTGTGTGGAGTCTGGACTCTTCAGTGTTTTATAAACCAGGTGCAGGATTTATCAAACACACAGGAAACTGAAGTACGACGGAGTATTAGGGCCACATTGAGAAAAACAAAACAAAACACAGACTTTGAGAATAAAGTCGTAGATTTACGAGAAAAAAGCCATAACATTACCTTGCTTTTTAATTTTTTGTATGTTTTTATCTGAACTTTGTATTATAAGTATTTTAACCTATTTATTGCACTCACTGCACTTTCTTTCTTTCTCTTGTTTTTTTGGTGTATGTTTGCCATCGGTACTGTTGTATATTCTGGTGTCTATGTATGTATTGTATTATACAGTATATGTACAAGGCAGTTGTTTCTTCCGCCGCCACTTTGCCCAAGACAAATTTCCCTTGCGGGACAAATAAAATTCATTTGATTTGATTACGAGAATAAAGTCGTACATTTCCTACAAGAAAAAAGTCATAACATTACGAGAATAAAGTCGTAAATGTACTACTTTCCACCTCAAAAAATAAAATATCAACTCGACAGGTTTTATAAAAACACACACAATTTTAAGATTTGTTTATCTCTCCTCTTTCTCTTTTCTATTCTCCCGTTAATTCTCAGTTTTTATTTCTGACCCTTGAACTCATCGTGTCTCTTTCTGTCTCTTCCATGTGGCCGTCGTCCTCACGTCACCTGGTGCTGATGCAGGTGAGTGTCTCTCTGACCAACACAGTGCCCCTCTATGTCTCTATGCCCCACACACACACACACACACACACACACCCCTCTCCCCCCTCCCTCTCTATTCTCCCCGACACCCTGTCATTATTTTAATCAAATGCAATCACCAGCGCTCTGAGAACAACTGACTTCTGTTGACGACCGCTCTGCTGCCCTTTTTCTGTCTGTTACCCCCCCCTCTTGCCCCCTGCCTCTGCCCCAGGCTGCCCCCCCCCCTGCCCCCCTGCCCCCCTCCCCTCCCCCCAACAACACAACAACACAACCCCTTCAGCCCACCACCACAACACACACACACACACAACACAACTGTCTAAGAGTTAAGAGTGTTGAGTCGGGCCGGCGTGTGGGCCGGGGAGTGAAAACACACATTGTACTGTCCATGATTCACCAGCTCCATGTCTGCTTTAAGTGGGGGGGGTTAGAGGGGAGGGGGGGGGGGCTTTGCATGGGAGGAGAATGTGATTGAAGTGTTAAGAGAGGCTGTGTGTGTGTGTGTGTGTGTGTGTGTGTGTGTGTGTGTGTGTGTGTGTGTGTGTGTGTGTTTACTGTACCAGGCTTCTTCTTCCTCTTCTTCTGGTTGAGAGGTGGGCGAGGCCGAGCGGGGGGCGGAGGGTTAAAAGAGCGTGTGATACCACAGTGTGATGAGGTGTCAAAGTGACCCCCCCCCCCCCCCCCCACACACACACACACACACACACACACACACACACCCCTCCATCATCATAGGCCGGAAAAAAGAGAGAATAACTCAGTAAAAGACGAGAGTAGCAGTAGGCCTGGTGAAAAAAAAAAAAGAGTGGTAAAGGCGATCGCGGGATTCCATGACGATCGAGACGTCTTTTTTGTTTTTTAAGAAAGCGTCTATACCAGGGGTCTCAAACTCAAATGAGCTGGAGTTTTCAAGACGAGTATAAAAAAAAATCACAAGTATTTCTGAAAACGGGGTTTATTTTCAAATATTGCATGATAATTACATAGGGCTGTCAAACGATTAACATTTTTAATCCTTTAATTTCCTGAGTTAATCACATAGTATTTTTCTTTTTTGCTTGAAATACCAGCAAGATGAATGGAAAGCATAAGAAACATCCAGATCACACTGCAAAAACTCAAAATCTTTCCTAGAATATTTGTCTCATTTCTAGTCAAAACTAATCTCTTTCCACTTAAAATAAGACTCATCACCTAAAAATTAACTTGTTTTTAGATCATTTTCACTTGTTTCAAACAATTTTTCACTTGAAATAAGTAGAAAAATCGTTGTAATAAGAAAGAAAAACTTGCTCCACTCTCAGATTTTTCTACTTATTTCAAGTGATAATCTGCTTGAAAGAAGTAAAAAGTGTCTAAAAACAAGCTGCTTTTTATGTGATGAGTCTGATTTTAAGTAGAATTAGATTGTTTTGACTAGAAATAGGACAAATATTCTTGGAAAAATTTTGAGTTTTTGCAGTGCAGGGGCCGGATTCACCAATATGTTCTTAAGAAAGATCTTAAGAAATGTCTTAAGAAGAAAATTAAGAAGTTCTCAAGTGCAATTCCTCAATATTTTCTTAAGAACTGTTTTGGAGAATATGACTTCTTCTCTTTTTTCTTCTTAAGACAGAAGTTAAGAAAAAAAATGACACTTTAGAAGATTTTTTTTCTTAAGAACGTTTTGTGAATCTGGCCCCTGGACGTTTCTTATGCTTCCAAATACCATTTTCATGGTCGTATTTAAAAATCAGCTGTCAGAGAGAGAGAGAGAGAGAGCAGCCTCGTTTGGTGACAAGAAGAACAAGTTCTCTAGTGTAGGAACATGAGGAGAAAAAACATCTGCAGGTTTTCTGTAACATCATAAGACTGAGAGACTGAGAGGGCCGAGAAGTTCCTGTAGAAGTTCCTACTCCCTCTTTTTACCAGGAACTTCTGCAGTGGAAACGAGGTGAAGGTTTACAGGACGGAGTTCAGCCCCTCCAGAAGAAAAGGAGGACAGTCAGTTGTTTCTGTGTGTGTGTGTGTGTTTGGGTGGGTGGGTCAGTGGGGTGTGAAGTGAAGGAGGGGTTGGGGGGGGGGGGCTCAGCTGCTGAATAGCCTCCTGTGTAGCGATCAGCAGGCCGAGCCCCCCAGGACGGAGAGGAGGAGGAGGAAGAGGAGGAGTGGGATAAAGACTGTAAGTGTTCTGAAGACGTGACCACAACACAACACAACACCACCACTGCTGCTGCTGCTTCTGTCTGGGGGGGGGCGGGGGGCTTCACTGATCTGGTCCATTCTGCCAGACACAAAAGCAGGAGACCTCCCCCCCGACCCCTCCCCCCCCCAACCCCAACACCCCACACACACACACACACACACACAGCGCTGTTCCTCAGTCAGGATTCCTCCTTCCTGTAACTTTGGGTGACCTCCACTCCAGACCAGACACACAATAATAACCTCACAGATCCCTCCCCCCTCCTCCCCCCTCCCCTCCCTCCTCCCTCCTCCAGCTGCCCCCCACCCCCCCCCACCCCCTCCTCGTGTGAGAGGAAAACTTCAGGTAGACGGAGGTCAGGTTGTATACACTGCAAAAACTCAAAATCTTTCCAAGAATATTTGTCTTATTCCTTGTCCAAAATGTCTCATTTCTAGTCAAAACTAATCTCTTTTCCACTTAAAAATAAGACTCCCCCATCACCACATAAAATTGAACTTGTTTTTAAGATCACTTTTCACTGTTCTTCAAACACATTTTCACTTGAGTTAATAGAAAAATCTGCCCAGTGAAAGTAAAGTTTTTTGTGCTTGTAATAAGGAAGAAAAACTTGCCTCCACTATCAGATTTTTTCTACTTATTTCAAGTGAAAATCTGCTTGAATGAAGTAAAAAAAGTGTCTAAAAACAAGCTACTTTTTAATGTGATGAGTCTTATTTTGAGTAGAATGAGATTGTTTTGACTAGAAATGAAACATTTTGACTAGAAATAAGACAAATATTCCTGGTCAGATGTAGAGTTTTTGCAGTGTAGTAGGAGGGAGGTGAGAGGATGCTCCACCTGCAACAAGAAGGCGATATAAAAACAAAGACACAACCGAGCAGCCCGAACAGGCAGGGGGGGGGGGGGCGGGGGGGACAGGATGAGGAGGAGGGGGGGGGGGATTCCTCATGCATGGCTACTAACCAAACATGAAATGTTTATGTTGTCTGCGTGTGGGAGGGAGGGAGTGTGGATACGCAGCAGCGCCGCCCTTCGCCTCACAGAGTCACAGTCCTGCATCATCACAGGAGAGAGGGAGGAGGGGGGGAGGAGGGGGGGGTTGGGCTGCCGTCCGTCCCCCTGACCAGAGATACGGGTATTGAACAGGACAAGACCATAAACATATTCCACCAGGCACCTTTAACCTTTCCCTTTCTCCGTTCTCCTTTTTTTTTTTTTTTTTTTTTTATTTTTTTTTTTTTTTCTCACCCTGGCTCTCCCTCCTTGTGACACGGTGCTGGCTGCTGCTGCTGGGGGGGGGGCAGAGCTCCAACACTGCTGCTGCTAGGCTGCTAGCTGCTGCTGGGGGGGGGCGGGGGGGGCAGAGCTCCAACACTGCTGCTGCTGCTGCTGGGGGGGGGGGGCAGAGCTCCAACACTGAGCTGAGTTAGAGGCTTTCTGCTTCTTCTCCTTCACCCCGGGCCTCAGCCTCGGTCTGTCCTCACACGACTCCTTCAGGCTTTACACTTAGGTTTCCTCAGGTTCTTCCTCTCTCACCTGAGTTTAAAGGTGTACAGAAAAGAAACATGAATTTGATCCCACTCTGTGTCCTAACATTAGTGTAATAACTCATCTATCAGACGATGGAGCCCAAACTTTGTGCAAAATTCTATTTTAGAGTAAATCCGGGATGAAAGTGTGTTTTGTTTTTTTTTGCATTGGATAATGCAGACACACGGATGATGCATCACGCTGCTCACGCCCCAAACATTGAATATCCCGCCCACTCGATAACGACCAATCAAATTTGTTTGCGACAAACTGGACAAACGGCCATTTCTGAACACCTTTAAACATGTG
>NC_140919.1:7687007-7738288 GCF_045865225.1 Trachurus japonicus | reverse complement strand
ACGCCTCCTCCTCCTGTTTTCTGTCTTTCTGTCCGTCAAAGGCCTCAGATCACGTAAAAGTCAGGTTCAATATTCAGCTACAGTCAAACACTACACTAAAGTTTCCTATAGAGGCAAGACAAAACAGACCAAGACATAATAAAGATATTAAATCTCATCATCTTTTGGTTTTTTAACTTATTATTTTGATTGAGAAAGTCCTAATTTTGACTTTTGACTAAAAGAAAACATGAACATTTATTTAGTATCCTGTGATTTTGAAATGAAGCTAAAATCTTTTTAGAGAGATTTTTGTCTCTCTGGTCATTGGCTTCCACAGTTTACATGCAAAATTCAAATATATAGCCTATCATATCATATCATATCATATCATATCATATCATATCATATCATATCATATCATATCATATCATATCATATCATATCATATCATATCATATCATATCATCATATTAGATGTATATATAAAAAAAGATGTTTGTGTTAAAGCTCCATACAGTATAAAGGTAGATGTTTGTGTTAAAGCTCCATACAGTATAAAGGTAGATGTTTGTGTTAAAGCTCCATACAGTATAAAGGTAGATGTTTGTATTAAAGCTCAGAAACTGAGCCTTAAAACCAGCCGTCAGGACTTCCTGTCACTTTGTGATGTCACAACTAAGCCCCGCCCCCTCACCACCTGGACAACACCATCCATCCAACAACAACTTTGCAGGATTTGGTTTCTCTGAGTGTTTTATTCTGAAATCTCCTCTATTTTTTATCGGATCACTTTAGAAAACAGTCAGCCAATCAGAAGAGAGACGTTCAAACAGGATCAACTCTTCAAAATAAAACAGGAAGTGTCCGACGCGGAGGCCTTTAAGTCCTGTAGGTCTAAAAGTTGTGTTTGCCTCATGTGTCATGTGGGTATTTCCATGAACCCTGAGCTGCAGCTCTGTTGTGGTTTGTATTGTTAGGATCTAATTTAGATGTGATGATGGAGGGGAAACAAGTCTAGGTGGTATTTTAATGCCCCCCCCCTCCTCTTAGGCAGCTTTTCACTCGTCCTTTAATCCAGCCGAGTGTCGGGGACGGTGGTGAAAGAGTTTTCGGAGTCGGAGCTGCAGAAACGTTCCGGTGGCTCATAAATAACAGGGTCCGGCTCTTTGTTGCTGCTGCTTCATTTGGGTTTTTTTTTTGTTTTTTTCTGCTGTGTTAATAAAAGACTAGAGGTGGTTGAGGCCAGAACAGAAATAGAAACGGTGTGCTCTACCCAGAGCCCTGACCATTGGCGCTGTTTACTTTAAGCATGACATTAACACCCAGAGTACATATGTTAAGAGCCCTCAGAAAGTACAGTGTGCGGTCAAAGCGAGGGATTTGTTCAAATTAGGCTCTTAAAGATCATGTAGCATAAGTGGAAACAAATGTGGATGCCTCTGCCATGTTATTCTTGCGATGCTCTGCCAAAGCCCTGGGCTTCAGGACAGCTCATGTCTCCTCTACTGAGTCAAACCCAAGCAGGGAAAGACACAAAACTGCTGCAGCATTTTTTTTTCTTTTTTGGTTTTTTCTCTCCCTGTGGTGCAGAGCTCTGTGTTTCACTCCAAGCTTTTTTTTTTTTTACGAGACACCTAGGAGTGTTTGGAGGAGCCGGCTCTCCCTCTCTCCTTCTCTCTGTCTCTCTCAGGCGTTCCCAATCCCCATAATGCCGAGCGTGTAGGAGGGCCGAGTTATGCCTAATGCGCAATGTCCATTGAGTCGGTCTGTTATGTGGATGGTAATGAATGGCGGTTTAGGAGAAACAGTGTCCTGTATCAAAGCGCGGAGCTAACACGCCTTTCTCACGGAGCAGGAGAAGTGGCCCTTTGTGGCGGCGGACGCCTGCTATCCAACTCCCAGCATCTCGCAAAATATGGCCCATTGTTGGTGAAGGCCAACTCCGTTTACAACTCTGAACCGACAGCATTCCTCAAGTCAGCGGCAGCTCACCCCCCCACCACCACCACCACCACCACCACCACTCCAGCCCCCGCCCCTCCTGACTGCTCCTGACGTCCAAGACCGCCGGCATTGGATTACAAACCCCCCTCCTCTCCTCTCCTCTCCTCTCTTCTTGTCATTGAGTATCTGTCTTGTGTGTAATTGTAGTTTTTCTTTCTTTTTTTTTTGCTAAATACCTTCTAGGTTTGGTTTTTAGTGTGTTTGTTGTTCTGCGTCATTTCTAACTAGACAATTTTCACTGGCAACCCCCCTTCTACACCTCCAAAAAATTGTAAAAAAGAGAGTGGACATTTAGTTTGGTAACGCTTTATATTAAGGTCCTTGTAATAGGCAAGGCAAGGCATCTTTATTTATATAGCACATTTCATACCAAGGCAACTCAATGTGCTTTACATAAAGACATAAAAAACATTAAAAAAAAGAGAGAGAAGCATAAAACAGACTAAATACAAACACTAAAAACAGAGTTAAAAGCAAGATCAAATAAAAGTAAAATAATAAGCGTTAGTTAATGGTAATAAGGCCCTTATACGTGATTACAAGATGCTTATTAACATTATTATGTGTCTATAAGACCTGCAAAAAACACACAGTTAACTGTAAACAAGTGCATAGTTAACTTATAATAGATGAGCAATAACGTATATGTTAATGTTAATAAATCAAACAAAAGATGAATAAAAGCATGACAAAGACATCATGGTTGGGCTAGTTGAGTCAATATATGTGTTTGTAATGTGATTATGAACAATTATAAGATACTCATGAGGATTTTATTAATGTTCTTAAGCATCAACTAAGTTTATTATATGAAGTTATTATAAATCTCTTATAGTCTGCTATTAAGGGTCTTATTACCATTAACTAACGCTTATTACAAGGACTTTAATATAAAGCGTTAACTTTAGTTTTATTTGGGATTCAGAGAGAAAGAATCACTTCATGTTATCAGATCCAAATCGTCTCGACCTGTGACCTCGGCCTGTTCAGAGTCACATCCCTACACACACACACACAGAGTGAGAGGTGAAGGTCACATGGATTTTAGTCAAACAGAAACCAGCAGCAGCATGAGTCTGGTTTCACAGAGCTCCCGGCCCAGGTTTTTTTTTTTTTTTTCAAAACGGCACATTTTCATCAAACCTGCTTCTTGTGCAGTTTGAAATTCAGAATCAGAGTCACAGTCAGATTTATTGATCCAGTGTGTTGCACATAACAAGGAATTCAACTCTGGCAACAAAAAGCAACTGAACAATAAGTTAAATAATAATATGAATAGTTAAATGGTCAGGCTGTACTATTCAGTAATTTGCGGTGCAAATAAACAATGAGGTATAGTACCATGAAATAAATCTTAAAAAGAAAAAGTCTCTGCTCAGGTGAGGTCACATGAAAACACTTCAGACAATTTTTATTATAATTTTCCTTATTCCGTGTACGAGACGTCGTCGCCGCCTTTGATTGAATACGACGGTTGCAGGATGTGTTGCATCGGTCACCACGTTTAATTCTAACAATGATGTGAGAGGAGTCAGAGTTTCTTTAGTTTGAGGTTTAGTTTAGAGATGTCCAAGTTTGTGAAGTCGTGTGTTTGGGGAACGAACTCATCTGAACCAATGTTATATCGACGATGTTTGATTTTATATCAGTGATGTCGTTGGACAGTGTTGGACTTTTTACTGCTGTGGGGTTTTTGTTTTTTTATAGTGGTGTTGGTTCATAAAACATTGTCTTCTGACCTTTCTCTGGCTGCAGCATTAGGACTGTGAGGTGGTGTTGGCGGTCGGTAGGGTGGTGGGGGGTTAAAGTCGTCTCCTTCTGGAACATGCAGTGCTCGCGGAGAGACTCAGCTCCTCTCTGTCTGCAAATAAGTCCAGAAACCCTCAGAGAGCGCCGAGGGCCGAGGGCTCCTCTCCTCTCCCTCTCTCTGTGAAAATGGTGCTGGGGGAAAACAGGCGATTGAGTCCATTTTAAAAGCTCCACCACCACCACCGGCATCCCATACACCATCCACTCCCCCCCTGTTCCCTGTGTCGGTAGCAGCGTTTGAATGTTTTTCATCAGGAGGGGGCTATTTACTCGGCTCCAGCCCCTGCATGAGTGTGTCTGCACAGAGAGAGTTGTTGGAGAGAGAGAGCTCAGGAAAAGCATTTATTTATAGGTATCTGAAAGCTGCTGCTGGGCCCTGAAACTCTGGGATGTATTATGACGTGACTCTGGAAAAGCAAAAACAAAACCCCTCACAACCAGATCCAGCTATTTTTATCACTTTAGCTTAGCTCCAGATTGCACACTAAAAATGTTGGGTTATCTCTGTAACCCAATTTCTGAGTTATTGGTGTTGAGTTAAATTTTTGGGTTGTTTTTCCAGAGCGTAACCCATTTTCAGGGTTATTATCAGGGCTATTCATTTAACCCAATTCCTGGGTTGTTCAAGTAATTGGGTTATTTTTCAGTTGGGACAAAAAGAATAACCCAACCTGTTGGGTTAAAATTAACCCAAAAAAGGGGTTCGTCCTCATTTGAACCAGCAGTTGGGTTAAAAGTGGGTTATTTTTTAACCCAACTGTTTTTAGTGTGTGTGCTCCATAAAAGCCATGTTTCTCCCCTCACACAGCCACATTAACCTTGTTGTTGGTCTAAACAGTGTTGCTCTAAACTAAACCTCATGCAAGGTGTCCAAAGAGCGTGTGTTTCTGCCGGTCGAGGGGTTAGAGACGGAGCTCCGAGTCCACGACGTCCGTCTGTCATGGAATAATAACATTGTCTGAAGTGGATCGGTAGCTCCTGGCGCTAACAACTCCAATGATGAAGTCAGCACCTCTCAACATTTCACCCCCTTAATGGAGTCTTCACTGCCTTTGTCCTTAACCATCCATTTCCATTAATTATTCAGGGGGAGAAAGGAAAACCGTTTGAGTGGGTAACACTGATCCAGTGTACTCAACCAATCTATGCAGTGTAAGTAATAAAATACCGCACACTCAGACGACACAATAAAAGAGATGGAGACAGAGGAGATGCTTGTTAAAAATGTAAGTAGACGGAAGCTACCCGAAGACAACAAAGGGAGCGGGAGCCAGAGAAGCAGCAGCAGCAGCAGCGGCGGCGGTAACCGTGGCGGCGGCGGCTTGGGAGTCAAAAGACACAGCAACGACATCTTAGTGTCTGAGTTAATCAGCAAAACAGGCCGATAGCAGCTGGTGTTGGAGCGCATCCGCCCAGTCCGCGGAGAGCGGCTGTCTGGGCGGAGGCTGAGTGGATGTGATGCTCCCTCAGTGCAGCTGACTGATGCTAATTGGGATTAGCGCCCATTGCGCTAAAGTGACACAAGACATTCCTGGGCCGGCACCGACCGCGCCACACTGTCAAACTCTGCCGTATGTTTTCTTCTCCGTCTTCTTGAGTTTTTTTTCCCCCCTCCTCCTCTTCACCCTCAGGGCTCAGGAAGGATGGGAGGGCACAGGAAATAAAAAGTAGAAGCATGAAAGTAAAAAAAAAAAGAAAAGAGAGTTTTTCTTTTCCGGAAATAAAATTTAAGGAAAAAAAACAACAAATACTCAACTCGGCTCCGAAGGCCGTCGCTGGAAAAGGTCACGATGCACTTTTAAACTTTCACTCGAAAACGAAGGGGAGGGAGGGAAGGGAAAGGAGGGAATGGAGGGGAGGAAGGGAAGGGTGTGGAAATCCATAAGACATCCCGCGAAGATGAATCCACTCCAGCTCCGCCACCGGATTCAGATCGTCATCGACAAGAGGTTTGATAAACCCCCATCCATCCAGCTCGCCGGTGTGAAGAGTAGACAGGAGCTCAGAGAGGAGGAGAGATGATGAGTTTTTTTTCCTTCAGATTTTTGGAAGAGAAGAGGAGAAGAGGAAGAGGAGGAGGAGAGGAAGGGGGGGGCTTTTTTTTCTGAGGTATTAGATCCATGAACTGGGAGTGCTGTATTGAATATTTTATCGACTGTCTGCTTGCCCGGTGCTGACCTGCCTGACATGCTAAGTTCCCGGCTCACTGGAGACGCCACGTCGCTTCGCATCAGCCCAGCCACCGTGAGGCTCCCCTGCATTTCCTGTGAATAAACTCGCACACAGTGGGGGAGGAAGAGAGGCCAGGGCACAGGGGCACTGGGGCTGAGATGAGGAGAAAACCCACACACACACACACACACACATACACACATTCTTTCTCTGAATAACAACACACACAACCTTGGTTACAGTATGAACTCCCTTGGTCAGAGCCTGATGAATCCTCTGAAAGCAGCCAGTGAATTGAAACGACCTGAAACCTATTTTTTAATTACAGCTTCACTGTCTATATAAAGTTTTTTTTTCTGCTGCTGCTGCTGCTGCTGCTGCTGCTGCCGGGTCTTTTCTGTAATTAGATATGAACGTGATGAATAATCCAACGAGTCTTCAGACCTCCACGACAACAGAGATCGTGCAGCAGTTTCTCACCAGCATTTTCTGATCTGTGGCGCCGATCGGCAGCGTCACACTCTGACGACAAAGTGAGGAGGTTTTTAAAAAATTGTCAGGTATCAGCCACAGCAGTGATTCATACAAACCAGCGACTACAACTATACTTCATTACAGTTTGTTTCTAGACGGTGCACTGCAAAAAACAACAATATTTGTCTTATTTCTTGTCAAAATGTCTCATTTCTAGTCAAAACTAATCTCTTTCCACTTAAAATAAGACTCATCGCCTGAAAATTGACTTGTTTTTAGTTCATTTTCACTTGTTTCAAACAAAACTTGAAATAAGTAGAAAAATCTGCCAGTGAAAGCAGGTTTTTTGTGCTTGTAATAAGAAAGAAAAACTTGCTCCACTATCAGATTTTTCTACTTATTTCAAATGAAAATATTCTTGAAAGAAGTAAAAAAAAAAAAATGTCTAAAAACAAGCTACTTTTTTAATGTGATGAGTCTTAGTTTAAGTAAAATGAGATTAGTTTTGACTAGAAATGACATTTTGACTAGAAATGAGACAAATATTCTTGGTAAGACATTTGAGTTTTTGCAGTGTGCAATCAGCTTCCTCCTCCTCATGAAGAGTTTTCCAGCGTTGACGTTTGGTGAGGCTAAAGTCTTAGAAAAGTTTGACCAGACACGACCACAAGGGGGCGCAGGTCGTTTTTTACTGTTCGTTGTGACACGATATAATCACAGTTGTTTCAAAGATGTGTCTCTGAGGGAGGAAACTACAGCTCGACTCCCAAACCCTGATCTCAGAGCTGTGGATACAAGATTGTTCGTCATTGTTGAGTTGTTGGTTTGGCAGGTTTTGGTGTTGATGATTGATTGATTGATTGATGGAATTGGACATCTGGACAACCAGGACATGGGTCCTTCTTTACTAGATCATTCTCTGAAGACCCAAACCCAACTTCTTCTGATTCTTCTCTTCGTACTCGGCGGTTTCTGGTATAAAGTTCCTTAGGCCAAACATGGAAAACGAAAGTGCTTCCCTCTCTCTCTCCATTTCTCTGTGTCTCTTCTGGTCAGACAATGGCCGCCAACGGCGCTCTCTCCTTTGTGCAGTAAGTCGACCCTTGAGTTTTCTTTCCTTGCCCCACGGTAACGGACAGGATTGCAGAGTGAAAGTGACGCTAATAGGGAACCGATGTAAACGGCTGATGTTGCGTTCCCGTTATTCTAAAGCTCATTACATTACGCTCACTCAACGTTCGCTCCGTAATTACAAGTGAAAGCAAAACAACGTGTTTCCGTCCGTCGCCACTTTATGGAAAAAACCAATCAGCGCCGAGCTCCTCGTCTTTTTTTTTGTCTCATGACATGTGAGTAACATTTGCACAACAATAACAGGTTGAGAGCGACACAGTGGAGTGTGCTCAGGGAGTTGTGCTCTGAGGATGTGAGTACACTCTCTCTAACCCCCCCTCTTCATCCCCATCCCTCTGTCTCTGTCTCTGGCTCATTACTGGCAGTGGGGCTTCCTAATGTGTTAAAACTCAGTGGGGTGGAAACGTCAGCCAACGGACTTTGGTCCCCCAACGGTCTTTACTTATTCATGCAAGCGCTGGCCTCTCCCCAGGACAGTGTAGCATTGACCCAGGAGGACAGCAGGGCCCAGAACAAAACTGACCCCACATCAGGGTCACTCGGCATTTTTAGGCCAATGAGTCGACAAACGGCAGCAGCAGCTTCGGCGCGATGGAAATGTGTCACTCTCCAGCCCAGGCGTTGCGTTTTTGTTTTTTGTGTTTTTTTCCCCCCTCTTCCTCCCTCCCCAGCCTCCTTTTTGTTTACCCTTTAGCATAACCTAATTACTGCAGCACTTGATGGTGTAACACAAATGAGAGAAAACCAGCAGCGTCCACCAATGACGTGACAGGATGTGATGTTTGAGGGCAGCGCCGAGAAGCAGAAGTGACTGGTTGGGTTGAAGCCTATAGCTCGTTCTGTCAAACGACCGTTTCTCTTTCCACTCTAAATCAACAATAGGTTCTTTTTTTTTAAAGATTGGGGAAGTTGTCAGTGAAAGCAACATGCATTGTGTTGTTATTGTGTCATGTGTTAATTGGGGGGAAGGATTGTGGGCTTGCAGACTGGGAGTGTATGGAGGCTGGAGGAGTGAGTGAGGTCAGGCTGGGTGTACCGGGGTTATGGAGCCATTGGAGGTTTTGGTGGTGATGTAGGGGAAAGGCAGATGCATTTCAGATTTTAGATCCGATAATTTCAAGTTTGCGGGTCCGATAGTCATTTGTAAAATGAGACTTGAGGCCGTTGGATGCTGGAACTAATGGTTCAAGAGAAGTGTCGTCCGACCACATCTGAAGGAAGGGTTGTTTATAGCTCTTCCAGATGGCCACATTCATCCCAACGCCTGCTGAAAACGCTGCCGTCATAGACACAGCCGAGACACATTGAATCATTCAAACGGGAGTAATGTCACAGACTCTTGGACCTTCGCAAGGAATTCTTGCACTTGCCGTGTGAAGTGGTCGTCTCTCCGATCGTCGGCTCGGGGACGTTAAACGTTTTGGACGCGATACCGGCGGTTCCAACTCTGGAGAAGGTGTGGGAGGACTGAGCAGTCTGGATTCAAACTGTGTATCTTAAAGCGTGCAAGGGTGAAGAGATTATGCAACAAATGTCTCTCAGTGGAGTTGAAGTTCATGGTTTTTTTTAGGTGTTTTAATCCCTAAACCAGTGGAAATCTGATTCAAGACACATTGATCATGGTGATTGACCCAAGCTCAGGTAGCATTGGCCTCAAAACCATAAGTCCAGTTGTAGGACTCAGAATATTGAGTTAAAGCCATAACATATCATCTGTCAACTTCCTCTGTCCAAAAATAGTCTCAGAGTCGTCCTCCAAAATCAAACGCACCCCCCGATACCTCCACTCCTGTTTACTATTTCATCCATGTCCTCTCTTCATCCCTCCATCTCCTCATCTCTCCACCTCACACTTTCTCTTCCATTTCTCTCCCTCCCTTCCAGCCACCCCCATCCTCTGTCAACACTCCCGGCCTTTCCTCCCCATGTTGTCCCTCCCTGTCTTCCTCAGTCCTCCCCCCTCTTCTCCCCCCTCCTCCCCTTCACTCTCCCACCCTGCCCATCACGCGGCTGTCAGACAACATTTGGAGAAACCCTCCCAACTTGTTTGTTTTAACTTGCCGTCGTTCTCATTTGCCAAAAACCCCAACCCGCCGAGGCCTGATGAGATGTTTTACAGTCTGACCCTTCAAAGAGAAAAGGGGGGGAGGAACTTTTTCACAGATTCAAGATGGAGCTGGCTGTCATCTCTTTCCCGCACATTTGCAACCACAGAGAATGTGATTTATCGCCCAGGGCGTGTTCCTCCGCTTGGCAACGTGACGCTTTTGACAGTGTTGTGGTGACTTAATTGTGCGAGCTCGGTTTTTGGAGAAGTTGGAAGAGCCTGAGTGCCGTA
Organism: Trachurus japonicus; assembly: GCF_045865225.1. NCBI lineage: Eukaryota > Metazoa > Chordata > Actinopteri > Carangiformes > Carangidae > Trachurus > Trachurus japonicus. Next base: position 7,728,375 of record NC_140919.1, on the reverse strand, counting down.
AATCAGAATTAGACACGACTCAACTGAACAGAATAGGTGTCGTTTTCAAGGGGGCCCACAGGATGTCTGCAGAGATGTGGATAGAAGTGACTGGTAGCTTGTACTTAACTTCTTCTAATTGGATGGATTTATTGCTCCAGATTGTGTTTCTGCACAGATATATATAATTACCCAAAACAAACAAAGTGTAAAACAGCTTCTAGGACATAAATTTAAACCAGTAATTCTCGTTTGTTGAGTTCTCTCCGCAGTGCAACGGTCGGACGTGTGAAATGACCGAAACCATAATGAAAACAATCACAAGCTGCGTTCAAGAATCATCATATAAATAGTGGATGAGAGCGACTGGCACTGGCTCAGTGTAACCCCACTCTAGAGCGCCAACAATGAAATGGGGCTCGGAGAGACATTTTTTATGTGGGCATGAATAATTGAATTCACCACTTAACCTCAGCTCTTTTTCTTTGTATTATCACTATTTGGCATGTACATATAGTATGTGTGGTGTGTGATTAATGTACCTCATTGGTTATTTAAGTTATTGTATTTTTTATGCAGTCTCATCTTTTTATGGAGGGAGAGAGCAGCAGTGTCAAGAAAGTAGATCTGAGGGAGACAAAGGAGAAACGAAGTGGGGAAAGGTGTGATTACAGTCAGGAGGCTTTAATTACTGTTGATTAACAAGTCAACACAGTTCATTCAGCCTTCTCATTCAGCACTGCAATCATTTTAAATCTTGTTTATATAGGAAACATTGGATTTTATTCTGGAAACACACAGTTTGCATGAAGCACATTGTTCTGATTTCACATTGGGAGTCTCTCTTAGATGACAAAGTCTTTCAGAGTGGTTTAGTTTCTCAGTCCAGACCTTTGCAGTAGTGGTTTGTCCGAATCTGAAAGACATGGATCCAAATGAACATGGTTTCATGTTGTTAAAGTGAATCTCTTGATACCGTGACTTTGACTTGGCAGCAACAGGAACAGCTGCTTGTTTTGAGTTTGTCTTGGTATCTCAGTCTTGTCCACCTTTGTCCGGTGGTGTGTCCGCCCATTTCTGTCTCAAGTCAGTTTTCTGCTGTGAAGTCCCTTGAATCCAACGTTTCTTTGTAACTTGAAGACATCAGTTCTCATCAAGAAACAATTACTGTTGTGACAAAAGACCAAAAAACCAACATCTTCTGATAAAGGCCACACCCACACCCAGATTGAATGGGCTGCAGGTGATAACATCTCTACAGATGGTCCAGGATCTGGCCTCTGACACAGTCCTGCCCAGTTTGACGCTTTGACGAGGGGGTGACTTCCTGTTGTGTCCTCCTTGTGTCAGATCTGGTCGCAAAAGTTGGTTTCAGGAGGTTCTTGAACCACCCCAACCCAAATCCAGCAAAGTGAAAGTGAAGGTAGAAGAGGTTTCTGAAGGTAGAAAAGGTTTCTGTTGGTTGAGGAGGTTTCTGAAGGTAGAAGAGGTTTCTGTAGGTAGAAGAGGTTTCTGAAGGGAGAAGAGGTTTCTGAAGGTAGAAGAGGTTTTTGTTGGTAGAGGAGGTTTCTGAAGGTAGAAGAGGTTTCTGTAGGTAGAAGTGGTTTCTGAAGGTAGAAGAGGTTTCTGAAGGTAGAAGAGGTTTGTGAAGATAGAGGAGGTTTCTGTAGGTAGAAGACATTTCTGAAAGTAGAAGAGGTTTCTGTTGGTAAAGGAGGTTTCTGAAGGTAGAAGTGGTTTCTGTTGGTAAAGGAGGTTTCTGAAGGTAGAAGACATTTCTGAAGGTAGAAGAGGTTTGTGAAGGTAGAGGAGGTTTGTGAAGGTAGAGGAGGTTTCTGTAGGTAGAAGACATTCTGAAGGTAGAGGAGGTTTCTGTTGGTAAAGGAGGTTTGTGAAGGTAGAAGAGGTTTCTGAAGGTAGAGGGGGTTTCTGTAGGTAGAAGAGGTTTCTGAAGGTAGAGGGGGTTTCTGTAGGTAGAGGAGGTTTCTGCAGATAGAGGAGGTTTGTGAAGGTAGAAGAGGTTTCTGTAAGTTTCTGTAGATATGGGAGGTTTCTGTAGCTCACTCTTTGTTGGAGGGAGGGAGGGAGGGAGGGAGGATGAGTGGACTGCTGTCGTGTCGCCCCCCCTCCCTCCATTGTCTGATGAAGCTCCTCACAGCCTCACAGTCTCAGTAGGTCAGTAAAGTGCCGGTGGTTCTCTGCTGCCTTCTCCCTGTCCATCCACACCCTGCCACGCTACATAATCATAATCAACCCTCTCACCATTAACACGCCTCCACACCACCACCGCTGCAGCTCCATCCCCCACCCCCCATCCACCCCCCATCCATCCATCCATCCACCCACCACCCACCACCCACCCTGCGGTCCATCCAGTGGCCACAGCGCACAGAGCAGTCACCAGCAGCAGCACCAGCAGCAGCCGAGCTGTCAGCAGACGCCATGAGCATCAGACTGACAATGCTGCATCGCTGCATGTGTCAGTGAGAGATGCCATCACTGTTTACCGTCTGCAGCTCTGACAGCTCTCCTGCTCCCAATGCATCACAGCTCATATACATATATACTGTACATCATTAGCTCGTGTGCAAGTCAGACCGAGACTCTTCACACCGGAGGTGAAGGAGTTAATCTGACATCGGTGTTGCTATTTTCAGGGTATAATATCACTAATAGTACGAGTAACACCTCACATGAGCCAGTTCTTGGATTATCTGTGTCAGAGCTGAGAAAATGGACCCATGCACGACTCCACAAGAAGAGGAGCTAACAAAGTGTAAAATCCAGAAGAAGATGGAGCTACAACGTGGAGATGAACATCAAGATGTCTCCATCTTTACTGCTTCAGTTCAGCAAATCTAAACCCCATCGATCAGTTCTTTAAAAGGCTGATTAGATACTCTGACCTCCTTGATTGTCTGCAGTATTTAACCAAACCGGACCACAGACACCTACAATCTTCTTCAAGGGTTTATTTTATTCTGGAAACACACAGTTTGCATGAAGCACATTGTTCTCATTTCACATTGGGAGTCTCCCTTAGACTCTCAGTCCTGACCTTTGCAGTAGTGGTGTGTTAAATCCGAAAGACATGGATCCAAATGAATGTCTGTGGTTTCATGTTGTTAAAGTGAATCTCTTGATACCGTGACTTTGACTTGGCAGCAACAGGAACAGCTGCTTGTTTTGAGTTTGTCTTGGTATCTCAGTCTTGTCCACCTTTGTCCGGCGGTGTGTCCGCCCATTGCTGTCTCAAGTCATATCACTAATAGTACAAGTAACACCTCACATGAGCCAGTTCTTGGATTATCTGTGTCAGAGCTGAGAAAATGGACCCATGCACGACTCCACAAGAAGAGGAGCTAACAAAGTGTAAAATCCAGAAGAAGATGGAGCTGCAACGTGGAGATGAACGTCAAGATGTCTCCAACTCTGCTGCTTCAGTTTAGCAAATCTAAACCCCATCGATCAGAGACTAGACTGAACTCTTTGATTGTAGTATTTAACCCAATCGAACCACAGACATCTACAATCTTCTTCAAGGGTCGGTTGGTTCTTTCAAAATAAAACATGAAATCCAGAAGAAGATGGAGCTGCAACGTGGAGATAAATGTCAGGATGTCTCCAACTCTGCTGCTTCAGTTTAGCAAATCTAAACCCCATCGACCAGTTCTTTAAAAGGCTGATTAAAGCAGAAGTAAGTGGAATATTTGTGTTAATATAAGTCTTAAATAGTTTTATCTTCCGACAGCAATCACTTATATAGAGTGTTTGGTCCAAAACACGGGTCTGTCAGTCACAAGCCGAGGAGAAAACTTTCCTTGTATCCTACAACCTTTATCCAATGAGGAGAGAGAACGGCACAAAGGGGCGGTCCTCTCTGTATGTGCAGCCAAGGGATGCACGTGAATGTGGTGACGTAGGGACGAGGGCGGGGACTGCTAATGTAACGGATGTGCACTCACTCCACCCATAAAAGACGTCCTAACCAACCTGCCAAGTGGTTGTCAATCTCTTGGCGAAGAGGTTAGCATCGTCGCCTCCGGTGCGGGAGGTCGTGGGATCGAACCCCACCTAGGGCAGGCCGTGAGAAACACAACGCAGAGGGCCAGATATGACATTGGCTATATCCGAATCGCTTACTTCTGCTTTAAATACTCTGAAGTCCTTGATTGTCTGCAGTATTTAACCCAACCGAACCACAGACACCTATCTTCTTCAAGGGTCGACGGTTGGTTCTTTCAAAATAAAACATCTCACCTACATTTTATTTGAAGAATTTGAAGAGTAATAACATCAATGATCCTCCGACTTTTCCACGAGTCAAGATTTATACTCTACAATCAAACACCTGCAAAAAAAAGCAAAAAACTAGTGCCTTTCCCAACAGTTAGTGTTGTCATGGTGACGATGTCTGATCTGCCCTGAGCTTCACCTCCTCGCTAATTGCTCTGACACTGCTTCCTCCCAGTCTTTACCATCTTAACCCCCCTGCCCCCCCCCTCCACCCCCCCACCCCCCCACCGTGGCCTTGTGACCACGACACTTTTCCATAGCTACTACACTACTTCCATACAGGACAACAACAAGCTTTGGACAAACACCGTTCACCACTCAGGAGGTGTCCCATCCCATCCCAGCGTCCGCCGAGCCACCGAGCCGCCGCCGCCCGTCCCAGCGTGTCAGAGAGCCATTAAAAGCCGACCTAGCCCCCCCTCACCCCTCCTCCTCACCCCCCAACACCAACACCACTACCACCACCTTAAAATGGATTCTCAGCTCACCCGTGTTGCTTCTTCTCTCAGGCCATATTTAATAAATAAAGCCGCTGGCACTCTCACTCTCTCCGTCTGGGCGAGAAGAGAAGAGAGCTTCTGCAAAGTGTTGGTGGGGAGAGAGGAGGGGGGGGGGGGGCTGTGAGAGAGGGTCACTATTATATCTTGCTAAAACGCTCCAAATGTAATTCAGCCGCAGGTCAGAACTTTAAAAGTGCAACCCCGGTCGGTCGGTCGGTCGGTCGGTGTGCGTGGCGGCGCCGTCGTACTCTATGTATGTATGTGTGTGTGTGTGTGTGTGTGTGTGAGAGCGTGTAAAAGAGGGCAGGGTTTTAAAGGGTTTTTAAAAGGTTTCAGAGGAGTGAAGGTCAGGTGATGGAGGAAGCGTTAACATCAAACCTCTCTCCCTCTCTCCTCCTCTCTCGCCACTTCTCTCCATCCTCCTCTTCCCCTCCGATGCCCATGAAAGTTTGATGTTAGAATTAGGTTGTTGACTCATCTCGCACCTCTGTGCTCATAGTATTGACAGGCTGCCAGCGCGCTGCTGGGCCGGCTCAGATAGCCACTGAGTGTGTCCTCTCTCTCACTTCCCCTCCCTCTCTCCCTCTCCCTCCCTCCCTCTTTCTCTCTTTTCACTCTCCTTTTTGCTTCAGCATCAGCCAACAGCGTCAGAAGTGTTTTAACAGAGCTTTAATGGCCTCGGCCCCAAGCCTCACCTCCAGCACACGCATACACACACATGCACGCACGCTGATGTGGGTTGGAAATAGCTGGCTGGTGGTGGAAAAAAAGTGTTGAACAGAAAAAAAAGAGAAAGAGAGAGAGAGAGAGAGGTTGTTGTGCTGATGGAGGATGACATGCCCTCCTTTTCTCACCCCCAGCTCCCATCTTCCCTCCTCCTCCTGCTGCTCACCTGGACTTCAGCCCCTTTGTTTTTTTTTTCCTTCACACTTGCACTTTTACACCAGTGGAGGTTTTTTTTTGTTTTTTTCACACAATCCCTTTCATTTGCATTGCACAACTTATAAAGTGTCTTTATGAAGTCTGTGAGTTTGAAGGTTGAATTATCTTTATTATCCTCGAGGTGCAAATAAATCACAAGCAGTCGTATTAAACTGCAGTAAAACAATGATGCAGCAACAACACAGACAGTAAAGACACTTAATTAAAGAAACAAACAAGTTTACAGCTGGTGGAACAGAGTTCTGTGGTCGACTCTTAGTGAAATATAATTATAATGTTTTAATGTTTGCTTAATATTTGTTCTGTGTTGGAGGACGCGTGCATCTCTAGGGGTTTATGCTCTAATTCAATTTCCATATAGATAAATAATATAAAATTATTATCCTGTTTTAAGATCTGATCTCATTACATCCTCATAATCAACTGGATTAAAAAGGCTAAATAGCACAATAGATTGGCATTACGCAGTGTTGTTAAAGGGATATTCCAACATTTTGGCAAATTCGCCTATTGCCATATATCTATATATAATATCCCTATAGTCTTAGGAGTAGGCTCATTACCTTTAATTGTCGGTGCAAGCTGTTTTTAGATCGGCAGGGCGGAGACACGAGCTGCAAGGTACTTCCGTCTTTCCCTCATCAAACTCCTCAAATACACAATCCAACAACTCCACAACGCTCTGGTGGACAAGTTGTGAGCTGCACATTCACCACGCTATGAGATAATCATGAAACATTACAAGACAGAGTTGTTTTTAGAGGCAAATGCAGCCCAAAAGCACAAGTAGTTCTGGATTTTTTTCTTCATGTGTCATAATGTTACATAATTATACATGATTATTTCCTAGCGTGGTGAATGTGCAGGTCACGACTTGTCCACCAGAGCGTAAACTGAATATCACATCCTGTCCCACAGATCATTAAAGCTACCTTCACTGACCTTCTTTAACACAATATAAACAAAACCTACGTATAATCTCTTTAATATTGCACCATCTGAAGGTGAATCCTCGGTTGGTTGGTTGGTTGGTTTATAATTGACCTTTGATACAGGAGCAAGTTTAGATAAAACTCAAACTGAATCTAAATAACCTTGAAAAGCGTAAATATATTTACAGATACAATCATTTGTCAACTATGGTTAAAGTTAAAACCTGTTAGGACCAGTGAACCACTCTCTAACCAGCTTAGATCCACCACTGGCCGAGTCACTGCAGCGTCCAGACTGAGTCTCTAACTCTGGCTACGTTACAAATGGCTCCTTTAAACCACACTGTAGTCATCATTTGCGGAAATTACAATAATAACTGTCCTAAAAATAATACGAAAAACAAAAAAAAAAAACCCAGTGGTGTTGAACGTAATCCAGGGTTTTTCCACAGCGGTGTCCAGGATCAACATTGTGTTTGGTGATAGCGTTGGACTATATCTCTCAGCGCACTTTGTCAAACTGCTTAATTCCTCTGCTGTTTCAGCTTGGTGAGTGGGTTTTTGTTGGAGTGTGTGCAGTCGTTACCTCAGTGCTCGGCTGTGGTGGTAGAAGCTGCTCATGGTGGTGGAGATGAATCACTTCTCAGGTTTGGTTTTAGTCAGGGACCAAGTAGAGAAGAAGATCAGTCTGATCTGGTGCTGTTTGGACCGTTACAGTAGCTGCCTTCATTCTCGGTGTCGTAGACTCAACGAGGAGCTGGAGATGTTCCTCAGAGGTTTTGGTCCATAAAGACACAAGAGCATCAAACAGCTGCTGCAGTGTTATCCTGCCATGTGTCCCTTGTCTCTAGTTCTGGTTAAATCACTGACTAGTAACTAGTTCCTAGAGAATGGAGCGTCTCTTGGCTGAAAACCAACCTGGTAAGATCAGAGCCTCCGACCCGGTGTCCCAGCTCTCGTCTCCATGGCGACACCGCCACACAAACGTAACGCGCTAACCCGTAACCCGTAATCTCTTGTTGATGACAGATAAGACTACACAGATATCACCATGGTAACATGGTAGATGATAAATAACCTTATCCACCGCTCCATGGATTGATTTCTCACCGGCTTCTTCGTTGTTGGAAACAAATGATGCACATGGAGGAGAGGAGGGTTAGAGACACAGAGGAGGAGAGAACAGAGGAGGAGAGGAGGGTTAGAGACACAGAGGAGGAGAGAACAGAGGAGGAGAGGAGGGTTAGAGACACAGAGGAGGAGAGAACAGAGGAGGAGAGGAGGTAGAGACACAGAGGAGGAGAGAACAGAGGAGGAGAGGAGGTAGAGACACAGAGGAGGAGAGAACAGAGGAGGAGAGGAGGTAGAGACACAGAGGAGGAGAGAACAGAGGAGGAGAGGAGGTAGAGACACAGAGGAGGAGAGGAGGGTTAGAGACACAGAGGAGGAGAGGAGGGTTAGAGACACAGAGGAGGAGAGAGACCAGAGGAGGAGAGGAGGGTTAGAGACACAGAGGAGGAGAGGAGGGTTAGAGACACAGAGGAGGAGAGAACAGAGGAGGAGAGGAGGGTTAGAGACACAGAGGAGGAGAGAACAGAGGAGGAGAGGAGGGTTAGAGACACAGAGGAGGAGAGGAGGGTTAGAGACACAGAGGAGGAGAGAACAGAGGAGGAGAGGAGGGTTAGAGACACAGAGGAGGGTTAGAGACACAGAGGAGGAGAGAACAGAGGAGGAGAGGAGGTAGAGACACAGAGGAGGAGAGAACAGAGGAGGAGAGGAGGGTTAGAGACACAGAGGAGGAGAGAACAGAGGAGGAGAGGAGGTAGAGACACAGAGGAGGAGAGAGACCAGAGGAGGAGAGGAGGGTTAGAGACACAGAGGAGGAGACACCAGAGGAGGAGAGGAGGGTTAGAGACACAGAGGAGGAGAGGAGGGTTAGAGACACAGAGGAGGAGAGGAGGAGAGAGACCAGAGGAGGAGAGGAGGGTTAGAGACACAGAGGAGGAGACACCTGGAGAGTTCAGATTTAATCCCACCACCACCAGCAGCAGCAGCAGCTTGAACCAAGTCAGGACCAGTGGTGGACAGTATGAGAGTAAATTTACTTGAGTACTGTACTTCAGTACATATCCAGAGGATTTGTACTTTACTTGAGTATTAGATTTCTTTGGTACTTATTACTCTTACTTGAATACCTTTCCAAGACAAATATTTTTACTTTTACTCGAGTTCATTTCTAAGAAGGCTGAAAAGTACTGGTTACTTTCAGGTCTTTTTCTAAAATCCTATTGGACACAAGCTGTGTTTGTCAGAGAAGGAAACCCTAACCCCTAAAAGCAGCACATCAGTGCAGCTGAGCAGCAAAGAGTTCATTCTCACTAACAAGAGTTAAAAGCTCCTTACATTCATTTACAAACAATTAGAGTCATTCATTGATGTGAACAATAAGACATTTACTCTGACTCTGACTTTTACTTAAAGTACAATTAAAAGCATGTACTTTTGGATACTTAGCCTACGTACCTTTAAAAGCAAGTACTTTTTTACTCTTACTGGAGTAACATGTCGACTGAGCTACTTTTACTTGTAACGGAGTAAATCTTGACCAGTAGTATTTGTACTCTTACTCCAGTACTGTGGTGGAGTACTCTGTCCATCTCTGGTCAGGATGGATCCAGGTTCTCATGATGTTTACACCACATCCTGAACGAGACTCTGTTTGACCTGCTGCTTCAGTTTCCTGTTGTTCTTCTGTATCTGCTTCATGGTTCTTCATGTTGTTGTGCTCCACAGATTCTTCTGGAGACCCTCAGTGTAACAAGAGTTGGTTTTTTTTGAGTCACTGTTGCGTTTCTCTGAGCTCCAACCAGTCTGACCTCTGACCTCTGACCTCTGACCTCTCACACGGCGTCAGGCTCATTGGACACAAACACTACCACTCTTTTTTAGAGTGTGAGGACAGTAACTAACAGCAGGCGGTCTGATCCGCTCTCTGCACTGCAAAAACTCAAAATCTTTCCAAGAATATTTGTCTTATTTCTTGTCAAAATGTCATTTCTAGTCAAAACAAATCTCATTCTACTTAAAATAAGACTCATCACATTAAAAGTAGCTTGTTTTTAGACACTTTTTACTTCTTTCAAGCTGATTTTCACTTAAAATAATCTGATAGTGGAGCAAGTTTTTCTTTCTTATTACAAGAACAAAAAACTTCCTTTCACTGGCAGATTTTTCTACTTATTTCAAGTGAAAATTTGTTTGAAACAAGTGAAAATGATCTAAAAACAAGTTATTTTTAGGTGATGAGTCTTATTTTAAGTGGAAAGAGATTAGTTTTGACTAGAAATGAGACATTTTGACAAGAAATAAGACAAATATTCTTGGAAAGATTTTGAGTTTTTGCAGTGTAACTAACAGCAGGGGGTCTGATCTGCTCTCTAATACGTCATGATGTTACACCAGAAACCTTATCTCATCTTGGACTTTTTTTTTTTTAAAGAAAAATTTCATCCAGGAGGATTTTCCGCTCTGACACGGCAAGCGTTACCGTGGAAACTCCAGTTTTTCTCCATCGTCGTCTTGGTCTTCTTTCTCCTATTCTATTCCTTCTGGTTTTGGTTTTTGAAAACATTCACATTCTTGCGAAGCTGCAGTTTGTCACCGTTTGATGAGGTCGCATCCTGACTCACTCTTTCCTTCTCTCTCTCTCTCTCTGTTTATCTCTGTTGTTCACACACTCTCCCTACCTCACCATGCCCCCCCCCACCCCCAGTTACCCCCCCCACCCCCCCTAACCCCCGTCCTGTGGAGGGTTTAGCTGCTCTAGCTCGGCCCCAGCCAGAGGCAACGCTCATTAACAGAGTTTAGCCACACAGGCGCTGAATGGGACGGCTTGTTGACACACACAATGGGATCAACTCCCTCACACAACACACACACACACACACACACACACACACACACATAACTGAGTCATGGCTCCAGCTTGACGCGTCATGCCCCCCTCTCTTACCCTCTTCAAACTGTGTGTGTGTGTGTGTGTCAGAACAGCCCATCCAGTTAGCTCATCTGCTGCCCTGTTTCCATCACCTTCCACAGTCACATGTCCTCATGTCCTCGCTCTGCAGCCTGCAGCCACACACACATTTACACTTTTTACTTTACTTTATTTGGTTATTTAGTCGGGACAATGCATATTAATGGACAGCGAGTGCATGAGTACCCACAGTAAACTGTAGTCCCCAAAACAATACAACAATTAACATAAATAGGCCTACACTGCAAAAACTCTAAATCTTTCCAAGAATATTTGTCTTATTTCTTGTCAAAATGTCGTTTCTAGTCAAAACTAAACTCTTTCCACTTAAAACAAGACTCATCACCTAAAAATCAACTTGTTTTTTAGATCATTTTCACTTGTTTCAAATTAATTTTCACTTGAAATAAGTAGAAAATCTGCCAGTGAAAGCAAGTTTTTTGTGCTTGGAATAAGAAAGAAAAACTTGCTCCACTGTCAGATTATTTCAAGTGAAAATCTGCTTGGAAGAAGTAAAAAAAAGTGTAAAAAACAAGCTACTTTTTAATGTGATGAGTCTTATTTTAAGTAGAATGAGATGAATGAGATTGTTTTGACTAGAAATGACATTTTGACTAGAAATGACATTTTGACTAGAAATAAGACAAATATTCTTGGTAAGATATTTGAGTTTTTGCAGTGTAGTCCAAACAGACAGAGGATCGATAGATAACAAAATAAGTACATGTACATAATTGCAGGAGGATTGGACATGATTCGTTGAATTATAAAAAAAAACATACAATTACACTCGCTCGGACTAGATTTACTTTCACCAGACTGAGCATGCTTCCATGATTACACCCTGACTGCATTGTTGCACAGTACACGCACCGGCCATAGACACACAACTGCACACACAAGAAAGTGTTAAGAGTTAAACATGGTTACCTGTCACACTATGTATTAGGGGGTGGGAAATCTTTTACTATCACACAATTCGATTGGATTCAGATTTTTGGGGCTACGATTTGATTCAAAATGGATTTTCGATCCAAAACGATTTGATTCCTAATGATTTCTGCTTCAGTCTGTCGGTGTTGAAGGATCCTCATGATCTACTCCAGTCTGCTCTGCAAGACAGAACGACTGAAGTGTCTTTTTCACATTTATCCATGCTTAGATGGAATTGTTGAAACTGTTGCATAAAAGCGATATCACATATTACTTAAGTAACAAAATTAAAAGTGCCTCTTTATTAAAGAAAACAGTGCAGTTAAACATGCTGCCTTTAAATTCTAAGGAAATGGAGGCCGACAGCAGCAGATTAGTTTCATTTTTTAATTTTTTAAAATCGATTTTGGGACATTTTATATCGATTCTGAATCGTATTAAATGAGAATTGCGATTCTTATGTGAATCGATTTTTTGGCACACCCCTACTGTGTGTGTGTGTGTGTGTGTTTGTGTGTGTGGCTTCCAGATACACACACACACATGCATGCACACACAGCACAATACACCCATTGTCTCTTAGTGGCGACAACGACAACTGTCCCTCACAGATTTCAGTGTGTACAGTGAAGTTCTCTCCTCAGGGGTTATATCATCCTCACCCCCCCTCCTCCTCCTCACCCTCCCTCCCCCTTAATCTAACTGCACACACACATACACACACACACACACACAGAGACACACACACACACACACACGTGCTTGGTAATGGAATAAGCAGCCCCCCCCTAATACACAGTAAACTGACCAGACAGTGGTAATAAGTTCTTTCACTTTGGCCTTGTTTGGCCGTCACATGGCAGCAGGACAAGGCCCTGTCTTATGGCCCCGTCCACCCCGTCCACCCCGTCCCCCCCGCCGGATGGGACATATCAGCTCCAATTTGGCCCATCGCCGCCTTTAAGAAAATTCATCAGGCCCTCGTTAGGAATGAAAGCAGTCTGTGTACCGGGAGCCAGGGCAGATGGGCGATAAGTTCAGGCTCCCACGGACAGGGAATATAGGAGGAGGAGGAGGAGGAGGAGAGGGGGGGGGTGTAAGGACACTTAGGTTTTGTGCGTCCCGTATTATGACTCTGTATGTGTGTGGTCTTGTGTTTCAAAAGGTGAAAAATAATCTAGAATTTAAGTTTAAAGAGAAGGAAACCGGTGTATGAACCAATCACATGTTCATTTCCTGTCAGAGTGGAAAGAGACGACGACGACGGTCGTTCAACTAGAATCATGAAACGTCACAGAAAGGACAGACTGAACATTAAAACATTTTGTATTTCAAAGGCAAATATTGCACGTTTCAGTTCTCTGAAGGACTCTTATGTAATATCTATCTTGGACTCAAATGGAAGCTTATGAATTAAGGAAGTTTTCTATATACATGTTAAGCATAGGTATTCTCCATAAAGTGCTGAAAAATAATAATTTTCATGAGAATTTGTCAGGCGAACAGTACTTTTTTGGGATGTTGAGGGTGATATCTTAAAATCGAGTTGCAACAAACCCCAGAATCTTTTTTTCCTGCCTCCCCCTATGTGTCAAGATACTCTCTGCCAAATGTTATAGTTGTATGACTATTTATGCCATTGTAGTACCTAAATATTTGCATTTACATACTTTCACCAGCAAAATGACCCCAGAAAGGGGTTTTGGCCCCTGTAGCTTTCCAGCAGCTAGTTGACCAGGTTGTCCACCCAGGTTTTAATCCTTGAAGATCCTACATATCATTTCTGCTGTCAAACCTTTTACAACGCTCCCTGTCTGTTTTTTATAATTTTCTTTTATTTTGAAAATCCGCTAGACCAAAACACCGTGTCCATCAGAGGAAGAAAAACCAATCAGAGTCGACTCGTGTCTGAACCCGTCTGCGTCCTAACGAGGCTTCGTTAGATAAAGACGAGGAAGAAGATTCATCACAGAGACCGTGGGCTGATCTGAGATCTGAGGTCTGAGGTCTGACGGGTTAGAGAGAAAGATTAGTACCTGGTTTAAAATGTTTGTGTTTTTTTATCTCATCAAACTGTAACTGAGCTGTGAAGTTGGTTCAAAGTCAAAGTACTTTTATTTGTCATTACACCAAGAGCAACGAGACACCACATACACACTGCAAAAATTCAATATCTTACCAAGAATATTTGCCTTATTTCTAGTCAAAATGTCGTTTCTAGTCAAAATAAATCTCATTCTACTTACAATAAGACTCATCACATTTAAAAAGTAGCTTGTTTTCACACACTTTTTACTTTTTTCAAGCAAATTTTCCACTTTAAATAAGTAGAAAAATCTGACAGTGGATCAAGTTTTTCTTTCTTATTACAAACACAAAAAACTGGCAGATTTTTCTACTTATTTCAATTGAAAATTAGTTTGAAACAAGTGAAAATGATCTAAAAACAAGTACATTTTTAGGTGATGAGTCTTATTTTAAGTGGAAAGAGATTAGTTTTGACTAGAAATGAGACATTTTGACAAGAAAGAAGACAAATATTCTTGGAAAGATTTTGAGTTTTTGCAGTGCAGACAGCCACACACATTAAAACCTTCAACATAAAGTGCTACAGTACAATAATACTACTTCAATAAATAATAGTAAATCATAAATACTGGCAATAATAATGATAATATACAGCTCTGACGCCATCAGTCGTTTCAAGGGAATGATGAGACGTACAGTATCTTCGGTTTTAATCTTTCCAACCGTTAAGTCAGTGTTGAGAAATCCTGATATAGATTCTGAGAAGACGCTGCGATGGAAGAATACTCTGAAAGTCACGTTCAAAACCGAGAGATCCACATCTAAACTCTGTGTGAGGCAGCTGATCCATGAAAATAATGGTTGTTTTGATAAAAAATAATAATGTATTGATTCAGTAAGAAGGACGGATTGTGATATGTGTTATATATATTTTTATCCGAGCTGCTCAGCTGATAACTCATCTGCTTGTGTCCACAGTGGTAATGTTAGAGTTAATCCTGAGCAGCTCTGATCAGGCGATTGATTGATTATCAGAGTGAGAAGATGCTGAGTCGTGTCTTTGCAGCTTGTTTAAACAGCCGTCTAGTTGGTTCTTCTCCTCCTCTTCACTCGTCTCAATGAAATATTCATGAAGGCATCATTTAAACGTCGGTCTGCCCATTTCCTGTCAGGTTAAGTGACTCAAGACGTCTCTGGAGTCAAAGCTTTTATTGTCCCTGACAGCGACAGTCGGTGTAAAATGTAGATTCAGAGGCATATTAAAGGGATAGGTCAACATTTTGGCAAATTGGCCCATTGCCATAACCCCTATAGTCATAGCAGTAGGTTTGTTACCTTTAATTGTCACTGCAAGCTATTTTTAGAACGGCGGAGCAGAGCCGTGAGCTGCTCAGAGCTACGCTACGGAGGCTCATTATGGGATTTCTTGGTTTCCCTCATCAAACTCATCAAATACACAATCCAACAACTCCACAACGCGAAATTCAGAGACTGCTTGATGAAAAACTGTCCCTGAAGGCAACGCGCATCAGTGGTTTTGCATGAATTTCCCTCTAAAACAACTCTGTGTGGTAACGTTGTGTTATTATCTCATAGCGTGGTGAATGTGCAGCTCACAACTTGTCCACCAGAGCGTTGTGGAGTTGTTGGATTGTGTATTTGATGAGTTTGATGAGGTGAAA
Source organism: Trachurus japonicus (assembly GCF_045865225.1). Taxonomy (NCBI): domain Eukaryota; kingdom Metazoa; phylum Chordata; class Actinopteri; order Carangiformes; family Carangidae; genus Trachurus; species Trachurus japonicus. Next base: position 7,713,047 of record NC_140919.1, on the reverse strand, counting down.
CCAAGAAATCCCATAATGAGCCTCCGTAGCGTAGCTCTGAGCAGCTCACGGCTCTGCTCCGCCGTTCTAAAAACAGCTTGCACCGACAATTAAAGGTAACAAACCTACTGCTATGACTATAGGGGTTATGGCAATGGGCCAATTTGCCAAAATATCCCTTTAAACTTCAATATGAACCTTTAGAAGACACAGGAAACATCTCTGTGTTTAGTTTATGATGATTACAGTTCAACACAAACAGGAGTGAGTTTTATTTGATGCAGGTCACGGTTTTTATTGGACACAGATTTAATAATAAAGAGTTTTGTCGTCACGAGAGGAAACGTCGAGCCACTTCCTGTCGGCTCAGAGAGCGAAAAGGAAGTCACAGATTCTGAATTAAATCTCTGTTAAACAGTGAAGTCAGTGTTGAGAGATCCAGATCTGAGTTCTGAGAAGACGCTTCGATGGCGGGATTCTCCGAACATCACATCACGTCCAAAACTTTTATTCTTAGAAGTCGTGAACGCCTCGCTCTCTTTTCTCTTTTCTTTTATTCTATTCCTCTGACCGGTCGGTCGGTCGGTCGGTTTGTTGGTTGTAATCTTGGAAATATTGTTTTTTTCATGTGGTTTTAATCTCCATCTTTGTGAAATCCAACACCAAAGCAGCAGAGAAACACACAATCTGCCAGTTAAAAGCTGGGAGCACAAGACCACTGTGTAATCAGGGCCTCTGGCAGCCACAGTCGCTGCTGCTGCAACCACACATGTTATTTCTGCTCTCCCAGTCCTCATCGCCAGTGTTGTCTGATGTCAGTCCACTGTGTTGGGTCGCTACCTCTGTAACCTGCACCCGCCTGCACTCGCTGCTGTGGAGTAAACACACACACACACACACACACACACACACACACACACAGCGAGTCCGTTTACAGGGAGGTTTCCTTCGTTATGACGCGTGTGGTTCAGAGAGAAGATCACAGCTCCAACTGCTCCACCACACCCCAGAGGTGGTCTGCTGAGTCCAGGGGCCAGATTCACAAAACCTTCTTAAGAAATGTTTTACCCCTTAACTTCAGTCTTAAAGGGATAGTTCACTCAAAATTCAAATTTCTCTGAGTTACAGGGGGTCTCGGCGTAGCAGTGCATGTCCATATAACGGTTGCAAATGGATACCAACTGTCTTCGTAACAAAAAGACACACCAAAAAACATCCAAATACCTCCATGCTGCTCGTATGTAATGTCCGTCTTGTATTGAAGCCCCGACATGCGAAATTGTTCCAAAAAAAAAATTAAATAAGTCTATATTTCAAGCTTGTTTTGTAGCGGAAGCTTCTCGAAGCTCCTCTTCCCAGTCCGTCCAAATCTCGCGCGATGTGTGCCGGCGTCAGTGCGATTACTGACGCCGGATTTACATATATTACATTCTGCTAATACATAAAACACAAATATACCGTTAAAAACTTCAATAATCCATACATAATATCACTTCAGTACATATAACAAAGTAATCCAAAAATAATCCCAAACATTACCTCAAAATAATAATATAATAAAATAAATAAATAAATAAAAATAATTTAAAAATCCAAGTCCACGAAAGTCATAATAACCTTGCTTTGTAATTATAAAGCATATTTGTCTATTTTTCAAAGCTGCACTACATCCTCTCCCTGTGATGTAACGATGCTGCAGTGACTGTAGACTTTTATTATTGTGATGCAGTTTTAATTGAAGTGGAGTCAAGTGATGAGCAGGTCTGTGGTTCGATCCCCGGCTCCTCCGGTCCACAGGAGGACACACTGGTGTAAACTGGTTAAACAACAAACAACAACAAAGTGCTTTCAACAGTTCCTGGTTGCAGCTCCACATGGTCCAGGTCCCGACACCGTGAGGAGGGAAAGACTTTGTGATGAGCGTCGCCTTTAATGTAGGAGCACAAGTGAAGCGTTGTGCATTTGTCTTTGTGTGTGTCTGTGTGTTTGTGTGTAACGGAGCTGGATGTATAGTTTTCCAGGCCAGAGAGGAATGTTGTTAGATCTCTGTAAACTGGGACTGTGTGTCCTGCTCTTATCTGCAGCTCTTACCATACACAGCAGCCTGATTACTGAAGTGAGACAACCACCTTCCCTCCTTCCCTCTTTCCCTCCCTCCCTCCTCCCTTATCTCCTCTCTATCTATCACATTCCTCCCTTTGATCAATGCCAGGGGCATGTGTGGTCGGAGCCAGTGTGTTTGGATGTGTGTTTGCGAGCGTGCGACTGAGATTATGGACGTGTTATCATGTGTGCTGTGTGTTAGTGTGAAGCGCGTGTTTGTGTGCATACCAGATTGGCCGTGCTTTGATCTCCCATGCAGTGTTGTCTTTGAACTGAAGGACTGTGTAGGACAGAGGCTGGTGTCAGAGCAGCGAGGCCTCGGCTGATAAGACCCAGCTCAGCTCAGAGAGACACAGAGAGAGAGGCCTCCTACAGAGCTGCAACTGGCTCCTAGATCCAAACACTGACACTGACACATTCAGATGAGTCATGCTTTTTATTTTTTTGTTTGTTATCAGCCAAAAATATTCAGGAAATAAACAGAAACAGAAACAGGAAGTGGAGTTGATTCCAACTGTTATTAAAACCACAGAAACGACTTCTTAATAACAACAATCTGTGTTATTGTTTGTTATTCACAGTTTAAATATGTAAAAGAAAATTATCTGTGCAACATGAGTTTCATACCTGTTACATTACATTACATTACGTTAACTTAACTTAACTTAACTTAAAGGGACACCGAGGATGTTTTTTGGTTCTAAAGGAGTCTCATATTAATGTGGATGAATCTATGTTACCACTTGTTAATGGGTCCATTTAGATAAATATATATCGTTTTGCCTTTATAATTATTTTAATATTATTAATTAGTGGTCGACTCGCCCAGTATTTCCTAGTTTCGGTTTCCTGGACGCTGCCCGGCGGGTCATGGGAATAACGCCACCAAATCGCCATTTTTGGTCGGAACTACGACGGTATCTGATCGTCTTCCAACCTCTGACTTTCATTCTTGATCAATGAAAACATTCTTGGCAAATGCTTTCGCTTTCGTCCGACTTGCGCCGGTCCAAGAATTTCACTGTGCGTGCGGAGGCTCATAGGAAATGTAGTGTGAAAACACTTTGCTTTACAAAACTCCTTGTTGTCCCTTTAACTTAACTTTACTTTGTTGTTTATAGAACTTTATCGAAAATATTATTGTTTTATAATTTGATTCATGAATTGTTGAATCAGAGATTTATTTACATTTTAATAGAAAATGAACAAACAAATACTCCTTTACTTACATCAATGCTAACAGGCAAACCAGCTAGCTCCTAGGCTAACCAGCTCGGTGCTTCAGGCCGATGATGATGTCATGTGACCGGTCGTCTGATCTCTGACAGGTTGATGGTGAAGCTCCGTGACGTGGGCGACTTTTTGTTTTTTTCCAAAATAAAAGTCTCAGTTTTTATCCACCACTTTATTTTCCCATGATCCATTGCGTCACACCACAACGGAAGTCGGTTTTAGTAGCATTCTAGCGAGCGGCTAACTGGTAGCGTTAGCGGCTAACTGGTAGCGTTAGCCACCGGTGTAGGTACCAAATGTGGGGTCTCCGACCGTTTTGACTAAATCTGATGTTTGTTAAGTCTATAAAACGAATTATTGAACAAACATTACTATTTCTGTGTGCACGTTTTTGTAATTAGTCATGGTTATCGTAGTTGTTAGCTTTGCTGCTGCTGACAGCTAACAGCAGTAGCTAAGCTAACATCAGGACGTCAGCTGTTAAAACCCTCCTGTTGTCGGACACGACATGAAACTACTCCAGTTAGCTCAGTCATGTTGGAACTAGGTTATCCGCTGGAAAACATATTTTTTTCATGGGCCGTTTATTGCGTTATTGTTTATTGACACTGCTAACGGCTAACAGTTAACGGTTAGCCCAGCTAACAATTCGTTTTATAGACTTCATAAACATCAGAGTAGTCGTAACGGTGATATAGTGACGTGAAAATGTGACATAAAGCTAAAACCTCGTCCGTATTGTTCTCATTAAAATTAGGTGATGATTATAAATAAAGTCGTCACGGCCGATGTCTATCAACCAGTCTATGCTATCAACAATACAGTAGCCTAACGGTGGAATGGAGCGTCATGGCCACACCCAGCGTCATTCTCCGGAAAGTGATGGATAGTTTCCACCTGTTACCTGTCTACGATTGGTCACCTGTGCGTCGTCTCCTAGGAAACGTGTACTTTTTCAGAGACTGATTAAAAGCTCATCAGGTTTCACCCTCGGCGGGGGGGCGCTAGCTGCTCCTGCTTGTGTCAACTTGTTTCATGGGTCATTCCCATTATAACCTGAACGTAATGTGTCACCCTAACCCCCGGTTGGAGGTGTCACCCCTTCAGCGACCCCCCCCCACTCCCCCGAGCCCCCCACTCCCACCCCCACCCCCCCACATGCTTCTCATTTAGGGCATCAGGCATCTCGGCTGCAGTCCTGACCTCCCTCCTCAGGGTTTTATGAGGCGGCCATTAACTCCCTGCTGGCCCTCCACGGCCTGCTGGCCAGATTTACAGCACCATGAAGTCTGCAGCGTGTGTGTGTGAGCGTATGAGTGTGTGTGTGAGCGTATGAGTGTGTGTGTGTGTGTGTGTGTGTTAGCAACAGCTAAGACTGTGTTGATTATCACGAGGGCCACCCTAACTAGCTCAGTGGGCGCTGTGGGATAAGGTGTGTATGTTGCCTGGCTCTGGCTCGCCCTGTGACTGTGATCCTGCGCTAATCTGCAGCTTTTACACCACTGAGCTAATGGACCCAGCCACAGCATTAACAGAGGGGGGGTGGTGGAGGGGTGGAGGGGGGGGTTCAGGATTGTGAGTGGTGGCTGTTGAGCAAGGCTCCCAAACAAGAAGCCATTGATGTGGTGTGAAACTTGGATAATGTGCTCTAAGTCTCAGAAATCCAGATCTACAGCCAGTACAGCGAGTAAGTCCTGGTCCAAAGATGTGGGAGAACCGACCGAGCGGCCGAGCGGCTGCTGATGCTCGGAGACTCACAGACACACAACAGTTAAAGGGACAACGAGGAGTTTCTCCATCGGCAGAACGAAAAATTCAGTGACAATAAAAGAGTCTCATATTAATGTGGATGAATCTACGTTACCACTTGTTAATGGTCCATTTTAGATAAATCTATGGTTTTGTCTCTATGGTTATTTTGTTATTATTAGTGGTGGTGGAAATGCTGGGCGAGCCGACCAGCGTTTCTTTACTTTCGGCTTTGTGGCGAGTCATGAGAATAACGCCGCTGAATCTCCGTTTATGGTGGGAACTACGACGGTATGTGATCGTCTTCCAACCTCCGACTTTAATTCTTGATGAATGAAAACATGAGTCTGTCTTGCGCCGGTCAAAGAACTTCACGGTGCGGAGGCTCATAAATGTAGTGTGAAAACACTTTGCTTTTCCAAAACTACTCGTTGTCCCTTTAAAAAAGGTTCAACACTCTGAAAAGCAGTAGTAATAAGAGGTTCCTCGAATGCAAATAAGTGGGATTTGTACTGTAGAGTTTATGTAAAGAGGAAATCCCTCACACTGTTCAACCTGCATGGGTATTTATTTTAATTCTTCATCACGCAAAACAGTATACATTCAGAAGTCATTAAATAAACATACAATAAAAAATCTGTAACCCTTTCATTTGCAGGCCGTCAATAATGTGCTAATTTCAAGAATTTGCCAAGAAATAATAATTAATTGCATCATGATGTCTAGAAATAACGGTCAATTTCATAGTAATGTTGTGAGAAATATCATCAAGAAATAATTGATTGTAAATGACAATTGAAAGGACTCGGTGGTGAAAAATTCTGACCTTTCCCCGAAAATCCAAAGCATGAAAAGTATGTGTAATCTATTGTCTTTATGAAAAACACGACATTACTTTGAAATTGGCTGTTTTTTCTAGGCTTTCTTGACATAACTACGCAATTAATTGTTATTTCCTGACATTATCACATAATTAGTGGCCTGTAAAATAAAAGGTTACTGAAAAATCCTAATGAGGTACACTGACCAGCACTGTGAGGATCACTCAGGGTAACAGACAACTTTAGATGAAGAAAAAAAATATTATAGATGAAGAAAAATCTATAATAAACATCTTCAGGGTTTAGATGTGTGCATGTATAGATGTACATGAATACAAGGTAATCAGTTTAATAGTAAACCTGACTGTTCGTGTACATGCAGGACTGTCTGGGGCTCAGCACAGAAACAGACAAAATCTAAAGCAAAAGATTAGTTTGGCAGTTTGAAACTTGTTGTTCTCCAGACTCAGATTTGAGATAAAACAGTGGAGTGGCCTTTTAGATTGAGGAGGAAGTGGCATGTCAACATGAAGAGGATCTTAACGGATCATGAACATGGAAGAGATGAAGACAGAATCTGTTTCAAGGATGTTAAAACTAGTTGTTTTTACCAAAGCAACAGGCAGGTAACTTTTTGGTGAACTGAAACAGGTCTTATAGAAGACCAGAAATCTTCTATGACGCCAGCTCTGCAGGAAGTAGGTGGACATTTTTTTTCCTTGTCATGTCTTCAGAGGAAAAACCAAACCAGCAGACCAGCACAGGAACTTTACGTTTTAATTTTAAATTTAATTTTAAAGCACAACACTTTTCGCTGCAGAGTTGCAACTCCTTGTCTTTGTCTTAGTTTTTTTTTTTTTGAACAATGTTTTTATTAATTTCCAATAAGAACATACAAAGCACATTGGCACATGCCACACAAGTTGCACAATGAGATGCAGGCGAACCTCGCTGCATACACATACATACAAAAAAGATAAACACGCACACAAACATACATACTCACGTAAAATAACAATAATACATAAAATAGAATAAAATAAAATAAAATTGTCACACACAGAATAGCTCTACAGATAGATATAATCTATTGTTGCTTGAGAAAGGCCATAAAGGGTGCCCACACTTCTTCAAATTCATTCATATGCTTTACCCCTGATTACATAAATTAGCTTTTCTAATGTAACATACATTGCCATCTCTCTAATCCAGTCTTAGTCTTAGTTAAAGATTTTGTCTTTTAGAATGAAAACGTGGTGGTGCGTTCGTTTACTCCGCACTGATTTGGCAACAACATCCTTGTTGTGTCGAAGGTGAAAGAGCCAGAACAAGAGGAGGACGACGACTCCTCGGCTCCGACCGGGACTCAGAGGGAAGAACAGACTCTCAGGAACTCTGTGTGTCAGGATTGAGTATTGTCCGTGAACGCGGAGCCGCGGACAGCGATGGCTGACCTTTTTCCCTCTAAATGTGGGGTGGCATTCTGAGACCGAGGCGTTCGTTTTGTGTCAGAAGCACTTGGGGAGTTGCAGTCCCAGACTCCCAGAGTGCGACTTTATGTCTTGAGGCAGAGAGCTAACACCTAGGCACTTAGCTCCATAGCATCTCTCCCTCCTCCTTTCTCACCCTTTACCCGGGCGGCTCGGCGCTGGAGGAGGAGGTGGGATCACAGTCTGGGAGGTGTTGCTGGACCTGTCCACAGCCTCAGAGAGTGCGTGCTCCAGTGTGTACTCACTGTAAAACATGCACCGCCTTCATTTTAGACTCGTGCTGTTGTGCTCAAGTCTTTTGTAAATTTCTGGAATCTGGAAGTTGAAACAATGGTGAATTATCCACATTTTGTTTGCTATTGTTGGAGTTGCATCTACAGAAGCTTTGAATAACAACCTGTTATTATAGATCTGAGCTTCTATTCTATGACGTTTTGTATTAATTTAAGTTATCGCTGAGATCTGGGAACATTTTACATCACAACACATCGTCTAACAGGACCAGAAGCAGCAGACAGACGGTGTAGGTAGATTATAGTTTAACGTTTAAACTGCTTCATTTAAAGGTAAATCCAGCCTTTAAAGAAACCCGGACGTTGTGCAGCAGCTTTACCTTTTATTCTCCAGAGGTTTGTTTGGTTTCTGACCTCTTTAAAGTCCAGTCGTCGTGTTTGAGAGTCAGTTGCAGCTGCAGTTCCTCTCCTGGCCACTAGAGTGAGTCCTGTTTCCCCTCTGGTACAGAAACAGCTTTGAACTCAACTGTTTACATGTTACTGGTTGGAGGAAGGTGAGGGTGTGGCTTCTTTGAGTGACATTGCAGGTTGATTGCCACAAACCTGCTCCACACAGGCCCCGCCCACTTTTGGATAAGCTGGGAATTAGGGGGCGGAGTCAAGTGCTGCCAAGATGGAGACGGTGCAGCAGCTCATGCCCGTCTTTAAAGGGATAGTTCACCCAAAGTTGAAATTTCACTCATTATCTCCTCCCCCTCATGTGGACTAAGGGCTGGGAGAAGTTTCAGAGTCCTCCGTGGCTTCTCTGAGTTACAGGGGGTCTCGGCGTAGCAGTGCATGTCCATATAACGGTTGCAAATGGATACCAACTGTCTTCGTAACAAAAAGACACACCAAAAAACATCCAAATACCTCCATGCTGCTCGTATGTAATGTCCATCTTGTATTGAAGCCCCGAAATGCAAAATTGTCCCGAAAAAAATTAAATAAGTCTATATTTCAAGCTTGTTTGTAGCGGAAGCTTCTCTTCCTGGTTCGTCCAATTCTGACGAACCAGGAAGAGAAGCTTCATTACATACGAGCAGCATGGAGGTATTTGGATGTTTTTGGTGTGTCTTTTTGTTACGAAGACAGTTGGTATCGATTTGCAACCGTTATATTGACATGCACTGCTACGCCGAGACCCCCTGTAACTCAGAGAAGCCACGGAGGACTCTGAAACTTCTCCCAGCCCTTAGTCCACATGAGGGGGAGTAGATAATGAGTGAAATTTCAAGTTTGGGTGAACTATCCCTTTAATCACCATACAGTCTATGGATGAATCAATTAGACCCAGTCAGACCCGGTCCACCTCGGGCTCTAGGTCAAGTCGATTATATTTTTTTAATTCAGTGTTTCATTGATGAATTTCCCCAGCAGCCTCCTCAGTGTGACGTCTTCATTAGATCTTCTGACTCCTCTGAGCTCACAGCTCGGCTGCTCTGTCAACTATTTCAGACTTTCCTGTAAATGCGACACAGAGCAGCTCTCACACTCCATGGCTGGGGCTGTGGACTTTGATGTTATCCTCTTGCCTTCTTAATTTGTTTGCGGGCATGTGCAGCAAAAAAAAAAAAAAAAAAGTGTGTTTCCTCGAGGTGGAGAGGGAACGAGGAGTTGAGAAGTTGAAGGTCAGCGGCGGGTCAAGCTCTCGGGTCTTATGGCAAACACAGTCGTACAGCTGAGCCGGTTCACTGGTAAGCAGGGGCTGTAAAAGCACTCTCACGCGCACTCAAACAAACACACACACACGCAGCTTTTGCACGCGAGGCTGCAGGACGGTTGTCGTGGAGGCTAATGGCTTTCACAGGAGGAGCTGCATGCGTTCAGCCTCAAACCTGCTCCACTGCTGCTGCTGCTGGTTCTGCCTCCTCCTCCGTTCAGCTCACACCGGGAAAACATGACCGATAGACACATTGATCATGCAGCGATCGATACGACACACCGAGGCGCGCGTGTGCTTCATAGATATACGGTGACATGCAAGACCTGAGCTTTGCTGAGGGCCCGTTTCCTTTTCTGTCAGTTTGAACACGGAGAAGATGGAAATAAAATCAAAATAATATAGTTTAAAATGTAAAGTGAATGTGTCATCTGTACCTTTATGTCTTTCGGAGATCATTTCACTGCAAAAACTCAAAATCTTACCAAGAATATTTGTCTTATTTCTAGTCACAATGTCATTTCTAGTCAAAACAAATCTAATTCTACTTAAAATAAGACTCATCACATAAAAAGCAGCTTGTTTTTAGACATTTTTTACTTGTTTCAAGCAGATTTTCACTTGAAATGAGTAGAAAAATCTGGTAGTGGAGCAAGTTTTTCTTTCTTATTACAAGCACAAAAAACTTGCTTTCACTGGCAGATTTTTCTACTTATTTCAAGTGAAAATGTGTTTGAAACAAGTGAAAATGATCTAAAAACAAGTCAATTTTTAGGTGATGAGTCTAATTTTAAGTGGAAAGAGATTAGTTTTGACTAGAAATGAGACATTTTGACAAGAAATAAGACTAATATTCTTGGAAAGATTTTGAGTTTTTGCAGTGTTCATCTTCCACTTGATGAACTGTTCACATTAACAGACATTATAAAACCAGGTGTGTGATGCGGCCGTATACTCCTGAGCATGCAGACTCTGATATCTGTGTATCTTTACTGAAACACAGAGCTGGTCTCAGATTTACAGCCTCCTGTGCCTCTATTGACCCAGTAAAAGAAAAAATCATCCTCGGCTTCTCTTTCTCCGTCTCTTCTTCCGCCAAATTATAGAAATGTCACGTTTCTTTTCTTTTTTTTTCTTCTTCTTCCTCTTCTTCGACTGACTGACTGGCCCGAGGGACCTTCAGCTTTTACACAGAGCCGTGAAAACGAGACAATTCCTCTCCCTGTTGGCTTTCAGAGTGGAAGCAGCAGCAGAAACAGAAACACACTGCAAAAACTTAAAATCTTTCCAAGAATATTTGTCTTATTTCTTGTCAAAATGTCTCATTTCTAGTCCAAACTAATCTCTTTGCACAAATTTTCACTTGAAATAAGTAGAAAAATCTGCCAGTGAAAGCAAGTTTTTTTTGTGCTCATAATAAGTAAAAAAAAACTTGCTCCACTATCAGATTTTTCTACTTAATTCAAGTGAAAATCTGCTTGAAAGAAGTAAAAAGTGTCTAAAAACAAGCTACTTTTTATGTGACGAGTCTTATTGTAAGTAGAATGAGATTTGTTTTGACTAGAAATGAGACATTTTGACTGGAAATGAGACCAATATTCCTGGTAAGATTTTGTGTTTTTGCAGTGCAGAGACAAAGACGTTGATCTTCAGCGGCCGTCTCCGCGGTGACGAGCCGCCGGCCCGGCCTGCAGGCCCGTGTGACCAGGAAACACTCCTGGACCAGCGGCTCCAATCAGACCGATGACGGTTAAGACACAGAAGCTTCTCTGAGTCAAAGCAGCGTCTCTCTCTGTGTGTGTGTGTGTGTGTGTGTGTGTGTGTGTGTAGAGGGGCTGAGGGCCCAGACAGCTTTGATCCCAGGGCCTTGTCATGTTTATGGGGGTGTTGAGAAGGGTAAGCCAGGCCAAAGGACCAGGTCACTGACTATCAAGGCAACGTGTGTGTCAGGTTAATAGTGTCTCGCTGTGTGTGTGTGTATGTGTGTGTGTGTCTTCATGGCTTGTTGTGCTCACACACGGTGAGAATATTTCAGATTTCACTGTCTTATATTGATCCAGAAGTTCACTGATTGATGGGAGCTGGTACAACAGGAAGTGAGTCTGTCGGCTGCTGAACCTCAGAGCTTCACGAGTATTGACTGACTGTGTGTGTGTGTGTGTGTGTGTGGGGATCTATATATTATTGTTATTATTGGTCCTGAAGGTTTGGAGGGAAGTTAAAGAACCTGGATGACGGATCAAAAAGTTTCAGCTTGCATGAAAGAAAACTGTCCTGTCAGGAAATTTGCTCCGACGTTTGTTTTGGGAGTCTGTGGAAGCTGAGACCGGACAACTCTGGCAGCTGGACACATTTATTGAGGCTGCTGCACTACTGCATTTATTTGGTAGCTACACCGGTCACTACTGCATTTATTTGGTAGCTACACCGGTCACTACTTCATTTATTTGGTAGCTACACCGGTCACTACTTCATTTATTTGGTAGCTACACCGGTTGCTACTTCATTTATCTGGTAGCTACACTGGTCGTTCTGGGCCGGTGTGGTAACGCCGTCGATCCGTGACCGCAATGCATGATGGGATATCTTGCTCCAGTTAATGACCATCGGATGTTCACTACATTTCGCAGTGAATTGTGGGATAGATTCAGTCACTATATAGTGAACATTAATAATCACTAAACATTCGGACACCACTACAAAATGGCGGGGGGGGGGGGGATTTCGGACACAGCCGTTGTGTCTTTTAAAGGCCCAGTTCACCTCTGACACGGTTTATATCCAGCTGGTGTTGGAGCGGCTGCTGATGCTGCAGCTTCGCCCATCGTCTCTCTTACCCGCACGCTGCCCGGCGTCCAGACCCTTGGTCCAGACCGGTGGTGACACAACGGCTCCAGTCAGTCCAGTGTGTAGAAATCCGTCCTGTACCGCGGCGCTGGCTGCGGCCTAAAGGAGCTAATAGGCTTATACATGTCAGACCCACTGCTCAGCTCCTTCTCGCCAAAAACAAAGAGTGATTATCCCGCTTTCTAACAGGAAAAAGGGGGGGTCGGAGGGGTCAGAGGGGGGGATACGTCGCGCCGCGCAGCGCTGTACGCAACCATTCAGAAACAGAACAGAAAGAAAAAGGGTCAGGATCAGTTCTTGTTATGTGATTGTGGAATGTGTTTAAGAGTGTGTGTGCATTCTCCGTGTTTGTGACGGCCTCTCAAGCACACTGCGTCGGCGTGTGTGTGTGTGTGTGTGTGTGTGTTGATGTGTTGTGTGAGGGAGGGGGGGCCAGCAGCAGCCACGCATGGCGCCGGAGCCTCCTTATTGTTGAATTCCTGGTAAAGATGCTTATTCCAGCGCCTCTTCACATGTTCAGTCTGAGTGAACCGACTAAAGCTGCTGTCCTTCAGCCTGCGGCCGTCGCTCCTCGTCCTCGTCCTCTCACTGCTGAGTGGCCACACACTGAGAGGAGGACGGAGGAGGACGGAGGACACAAGGTCCAGCTCTGTGTTTTCACTCTCAGGTGCTGCGTTCAGCATCCTCACACGTTTCGCTCCGTTAATCGCTTCCAACAGGTGAAAAAACCTAAAACTCAGTGCAGACAAATCACATGAAACCACTGTGTTGGTTTCACTTCAGGTTTCTTTGAAACGACAACAACTCTCTGCATCAAATATTTGAATTTATTTTACCACTACCGTAAATCCTCCAATAAAAGCCTCAGAGTCTCAACCAGACTCTGGTCTCCGGTACTGGACCGGGTCTGGCTCCAGGTTTGAGTGCATTAGGGGCTGCTCCCAAATAGTCGACCAATAAATCATGAGCCGACCAAAATGTCATTGGTCTATTGGTCGCAGGGAAAAGAAAAAAAACAAACATTTGGAGCCGTGTCTTGTCAAAATCAATATGACTGAATTGTATATGAAAGGCTATAGGGCTTTTAATTTGAAGGGCCATATACAGGAAGTCGTGACACTATTCGCCGTAAAATGACGACTATTGGTCGACTGCGAAAGTTATTATTGTATGTTTTCAGCCTGAACCCGGTGCGTCCGGTCGTGTTGCTCGGCCCGTTGAGAACTCAGACTGAGTCAAGGAAAGGGGCGGAGCCTGTATACAGTCACATTTTTCATTCATAAGAAGTTGAAGGTAGCTGGTTAAACTAGTAAATGATGCTGCTCTGGGTCCGACTCTTTCCTTCTGTTCTGACTCTGTTAAACAGGAACAACAGAACCAGTGGAGAGGAGTTTACTCTTTGTTCTAAATGAAATAAAAGCCTGTCCCATATAGACGCCTGTCTCTGATAGAAGACGGGTCAGTTTCATTTCATTTTTTCATTTTATTGTTTATTTGACGAGGACAGTGCACATTAGTGAACAATTAGTGACGCACACATCACGTCATGTAAATATGCCGGATTTAGCTCAAAGCTCATTTCCATCCATAGTCCTCACATTTAAAGAAAACAGATAACAATGCCATGCAGCGCTGCATGGCATTGTTATCTGTTTTCTTTAAATGCAGCGCTGCATGGCATTGTTATCTGTTTTCTTTAAATGCAGCGCTGCATGGCATTGTTATCTGTTTTCTTTAAATGTAGCGCTGCATGGCATTGTTATCTGTTTTCTTTAAATGCAGCGCTGCATGGCATTGTTATCTGTTTTCTTTAAATGTAGCGCTGCATAGCATTGTTATCTGCATAAATATAAGAGAAAACAGAATATTAGCAGCAGTTTTACAGTAAAATTACAATACAGAATAAGATACGGTAAGAAAGCGTTGCTGTTGTCATGGTCACACACATGCATATCTTTCATAATATAGATCAGTCAGATACACAACACAACACTGACACTAGATTAGATATTAATACTAAAGACAACGTAAAGGAAGAAAATGACCAAATAACGATAAAAAAGAAGAATTTCACCAGGTTGTTGTGCTGTTGTGTTTTCTTTTTCCTTATTTATATCATTTATATCTGATCACAAATAAAAACAATGAGGTTAAAAAACCAGATAAAGAGGAGGAGATGCAGAAATCTGTCGTGTGGTGTCAGACGCTCATGTTCGCTTCAGTGTCATGATTTAACACAAGGCTGTGTGTGTGTGTGTGTGTGTGTGTGTGTGTCTGAAGGCACTTTTCAACTTTGCTGTCATGTGATGACTTCATGTCGTCAGGCCAGAGGGTCTAAGGTCCAGCCTGTCTCCATCTGTTGCACACACACACAGACACACACACACACACACACACACACACACACACACACACAGACACACACACACACACACTAATGTGCCATTGTCAGTCGACTCCTTTAATGTGTGGATGCGTGTTGACGTTATGAAGCGGCGGCGGCGCTGGTTTCCATCAACGCGGCGGTTTGATGGTTGATGTGATCATGTCGAGGTCGAGGCCGTCGCCGGGGCGATTGTGACACTGTGGCGGCGGGCGAAGAGAGGAGGAGGAAGGAGAAGAAGAAGAAGAAGAAGGAGAAGAAGTGCCTCCCTCTGTCTGTCTGTGTTCTCTCCTCTGATTGGCCGAAGAGTCTGGAAATGAAACGTGATCCTCAGAGTGAAACATCAAACGTTGAGCAGCTGCTGGGCTGCAGGTCACGCAGCGGTCAGAGGATGGACCACGGCCTCCTGCGTGTGTGTGTCTGTGTGTGTGTGTGTGTGTGGCTGCATGCTCCAGTGAGTGTGTGTGCGTGAGTGTGTGTGTGTGTGTGTGAGTGTAACGTCTCTATCTGTTTGAAGGTCTTTCATTCTGCTTGGCGTGTGTGTGTGTGTGTGTGTGACATGTGCTTTTATGAACGCAGCAGCCGCGGTGTTTGATGGTCGTCAGGGTGCTCGTGTGTGTGTGTGTGTGTGTGTGTGTGTACATGTTTACACAACCACAACCTGTGTGTGCGTGTGTGTGTGTAGCTAGCTAGGTTAGCGGTGGGCGAGGAGGAGGAGGAGGAAGAGGAGGAAGATGAGGAAGATGGCGCACTGCAAAAACGCAAATATCTTACCAAGAATATTTGTCTTATTTCTTATTTCTTGTC
The DNA here is from genome assembly GCF_045865225.1 of Trachurus japonicus. Lineage (NCBI taxonomy): Eukaryota > Metazoa > Chordata > Actinopteri > Carangiformes > Carangidae > Trachurus > Trachurus japonicus. Next base: position 7,697,700 of record NC_140919.1, on the reverse strand, counting down.
ATTTCTAGTCAAAACTAATCTCATTCTACTTAAAATAAGACTCATCACATAAAAAGTAGCTTGTTTTTAGACACTTTTTACTACGATTTTCACTTGAAATAAGTAGAAAAATCTGATAGTGGAGCAAGTTTTTCTTCCTTATTACAAGCACAAAAAACTTCCTTTCACTGGCAGATTTTTCTACTTATTTCAAGTGAAAATTAGTTTGAAACAAGTGAAAATGATCTAAAAACAAGTTCATTTTTAGCTGATGAGTCTTATTTTAAGTGGAAAGAGATTAGTTTTGACTAGAAATGAGACATTTTGACAAGAAATAAGACAAATATTCTTGGAAAGATGTTGAGTTTTTGCAGTGCGGCGGCAGTAGTGGTGGTGGCGGCGTCTGGAGAGGGCGAGGTGCTGAAATGCTCCTGGCGGGGGCAGAGGAGGGGGGTATCGGGGGCAGTTTGGGGTATCAGGGGCATCTGTCTTATTTTTGGCGTGTGGAATGGGTCAGTAACCGTGGAGGCAGGCGAGTCGTCGAGCGGCTGCCGTGGCCCAGTCGAAGCAGATGGTCGGGTGTGGGTGTGTGTGTGTGTGTGGGGGCAGTTGGGGGCAGTTGGGGGGGGTCACGGCGGGGCCATTCCTGTGTTATCTATGCCACATGTACATGACATCCTGACAGCACAGGCAGATCTAGAGGTGCAGGACACGACGTCTGAGAGACAGGAACTCATCACCATGGAGACACAGTCACAGTTTAATGAGTTTTAATACGTTTAAATCCCCAGTATGTAACTTATTTGGCTTTTTATTATCAAAAATCAAACATGTCTTTCATAAATCCGTATTTCACTGAAGGTGAATCACAGCTGCATACAGATGAAAGCTTTCTGGTTCCTTAGAATGAGTTGTTACAAGTCGTTACAAATACATAAGTGGGCGACGCACCGAACCGAGGCGGCCATGTTGCATCGTGACCGTAGGTAACCACGGAAACTGAGCGGAGCTGTGGGCTCGGCCTGTTAAAACTGTCACCACTGTGTAGTGTGAGGAAGGACGGAGGCACTGGTGTTGCATTCAGGTGCAGTCAGGCAGACGGCCGTCGGCAAACCAACCGGATGTCATTTTACTCCACCAGAGAAAGACGGTAAAACAATACCACATCACCATGACAACATATTGTCAGGCCTGTATTGTTTTGCCTCGTGCTGGCGGACCACTTGTTTACATAGACGCTTGTTTATCCTGTTACATGCAGCGTCTGTTGTCTGTCTGACGTCTGCCCCATTTCACCTGAATGCAACATCAAGAATACGTTCAGATATGCAACCGCACCGCTAGATGGGGGGAATTCCTACATACTATACCTTTAAATCACCTTTGGGATGGAAATGAAATGTGGATTTATTCTCAGACACCTCTGATGACCCAGAATGCACCACTGCATGGGGCCAGATCTGCTCTGACTGGCTGCAGTCGATGGGTGCACACTGCAAAAACTCAAAATCTTTCCAAGAATACAAATTGAATTAGTTCCCAGGTGTCTTAAAGACGTGTTTAAGACATCACAGCTCTTTTCATCCTCTCTAAACAGCCCTGTTCAGAACGGCTGGTTTCAGTGTCTGTCCCTTTAAATGCAAATTAACCACTGCTTGCCCCGCCCCTTCTACCGGTCCAGGTAGGGGTGGGGTTATGCAAGTTGAATCCTAGTTACATCACTGGAAGACAACTGAGGAAACAGCTGGTAAAACCACATGGATTTCAACCTCAGGAGTCTGAAAATTACAGATTATTTTATAAATTCTCACATTTTGAGGGCCGAAAGGCAAAACAAACACCCAGATAAATGTAAAAGAGCCTTCAGTAAGTGATATTTCCATAATATGTCCCCTTTAATGACTTATTTTGACTCATCTCGGCCCTTTGTAGACGACCTTTCAGGGGAAGTTCCTGCAGTGGAAGCGCTCCTATTGGCTCAGTGGAGCCCACGTGTGCTTGTTTACCTTGCGTTGTCAAATACAAACCGATCGGCTTTACAAACATGCGTCGAGTCTGACCGACAGTTTCCATCTTCTTTGGGGAAGGAAAACAGTTGTGATTTTCTGTATCCACCTTTTTCCGAACGTCAAAAACGTAGCCTGTTTTGCCGGTTTTACGCTTCCGGTGGAATTTTATGTTTACGTTTCCATGGTTTCGGTAGTCACGGTAAATGCATGGACTTTTTTTTTTCTTTCAATGCAAATCTGTAAAACGCATGGATCATCACACCAGCTTTTAACAATGGATATCACACAAACTGACATCCGTGTTAAAAGCCAGCGTTAATAGATCCATGCGTTTACCGCAACTATGACAACGACTGAAAACCATGGAAACTTAAATGTACAATTCCACTGGAAATACAAAACCGGCCTCTGGTTTTGACCATATAGATGACGTTTGGAAACTTGTGGATAGATGCTGGTTGGAGAGTGGCGGCATCAGTAGCGTGTTTTGGGGTAAATCCGTTGCAGTTTTGGGCGTTTGTCCTAATTGGACGCTAAAAAAACTTGACGTTGGGTTTTGCACAGATCTATCGGAGATCTGGTTACGGAGCGTTTAGAGAGACTGGACACCGTGTGAAGTAGTGATGTGCAGATCGATACTGAAACATCGATACTTCCGATACCAGGTCTGTGTGCTCTAGACTCGATGATACTCAAATGAAAATATCGATACTTTTGATATTTCAGTCAGTTGCGGTTATGCATAGGCCTATCATTAACAGGAACACAGTGGAAAGTAACTAAACTATTCAGATCTTGTCTAAATGACACGCGGTTGGTAGGAACTACTTTTTCTGTGCGTAACGCGTAAGCTGCTCACAAAGTCAGTCTGTGTAGAGTCAATGGCGGAGCGGAAAGGAATCATGTGTGCAGCTATTTCACTGCCACGAACAGTGAAGACGAAGTCTGTAATATCTGTGGGAAAATTATAAATAATATTATAAATGAATGAATTAAAATAAATATATGTTTGTTTATCATTTTCTTATTTAATTTATGGTTTTATTATTTCACTTATGTTTTTTTTTTAGTGTTTGAAACACTATTTTCGGCTATATTCTAAACGAGGCCACTACCTCAATATAGTTCAGAGTTTCATTTCATAACCTTTATTTAAACTCGGAGATATATTGAGGAGTAACCTCATTTACAATATAGCCGAGATAAAAACACAAAACACACAAGGACAGAAGACAAGACATTTGAAACATACATACATAAAACATAACAGAATACCAGAATATAAATTGAAATATTGTTAAAAGCACGAGCAGTTAGAGGTCAAATAAGATGTAGTTATGGCTTTAAATTGTCCCATTGATAAAAGTGAGGTAAGTTTCAAATGATTCTGCAGAGTGTTCCAGGTTGTAGGTGCACAGTAAGAGAAGCTGGTCTTTCCAAGTTCGGGCGTTTTTTCCAAGTTCGGGTGTTTAAAAGTTCCAAGTTCCAAGTTCGGGCGTTTAAAATAAATACGTTACTCTGCAACCTTCAGGTCTTGAGCCCAGTGAGCTAACCACTAGGCTACAGACACAGACATAAATACGTTACTCTTAAGTCTTGCATCTTTAGGAAGCTATGACTTGAAATACAGTACTTTTTAAAAATGTTATTAGATTTACCAGGCACATTAGGTGCATTTGCACAAAGTATCGGTATCGGATCGGTATCGCCGATACCAGCCCGAATTTTACTCAGTATCGGATCGGAAAGGAAATTTGTGGTATCGAACATCACTAGTGTGAAGTCTGGCTGGTGGATGTTGTGCAGCTTTTTGTAGTTCAGCCTGGACATGTGACGTTATAACTCTGCAGGATGTTGTGATGTTCTGTCAGCGCTGCGTCTTCAGGCCTCTGCGTTTCATTTTTGTGTCTTTTTTTTCCCTCAGTTTACAGATGTAGGTTTAGTGTTTTGTGTGGTTACTTCCTCCACCCCCCCTCCTCACTCCGTACTAATCAGGATTAAAATCTTGGCAGGCCCTCATTTATTTAGTCTTTTTTGTTGTCTTTTGCTGTGGTTAATCTGTTGCCCCCGGTAATAATCTGCCCCACAGTCACAGATAAAAACAAGCGGCGCGGTGGGGAGAGAGAGAGAAACGAGGCCGGAGCTGAATGTGAAACCAGCTGGACCGGCAGCCGCGCAGCGACCTTGGAGAGTGGGTCTGTGTAAAGCATTACAGAAGCCCTGGGAGACACTCAGCCCATACATAAAGGACACTGTCTGCTCATCTTCTCTCCTCCTCTTCCTCCTTCCTTCCTCTTCATCCCTTTCTCCAGACTACTCTCTTTTTATATTCCTCCCGAGGTTATCCTCTTCCTCTTCTACACGTCTGCTGTCTGTTTCTTCATTCACTCTTTTGTTCAGGGTTTTTTTTTTTTTTTGCACCGTTGCCTTTAAAGTGATCCAACCTAGTTTTTTTTAAAAAACTGGAACTCAGTGTGTTGATGTGAAATAGTGAAAGATGCACCGAAGCCTGTGAACAGGTGAAAACATCCTGCAACGTTATAGGAACTTCAGTTTACATGATTTAATGGACAAAAATGTTAAAAGAAAAAAGAAAAGAGGAAAAAAAAGAAGGAGTTTGATACCGGAAAACTTTTTATTGGTTGTTCTGCTGCAGGAAATAGGTGATCACATCTTTACAGAGAAGATATAAATATCTCAGCTTCTGGCTGCAGCTTCGTTCAGTGTCACCGAGCGTCTGAATGTTTTTATCTGCATGTGTTTACCTGCAGCTCAGGTCATCCACCGTTTAAACGGTTTAAAGAAAGAGTTCAGGACTTAGAAAAAAACAAAACATCTGGATTCACAGCCAACATCTGTCCACACCTGTCCTGTTAAAAGGATAGATCAACTTTTAGTCCCTTGTCCCTCATCAAACTCATCAAATACACAATCCAACAACTCCAAAACGCTCTGCACATTCAGCATTATTTATTTGCACCATAAAAATAAAGGGCAATTACAAAAACAGTAATGAAACAAGAATAGTAAGTGCAGGAGAGGTTAAAAACGCTACAGTATACGGGCTTATACCAAAATAACTCCCCAAATAATATGCAAAGATTCAAAAACCTTTCAACAACATCAAAAAATAAAGCAATACAAGTGCCTTATTATAACAAAAGGAGTTGAAATAAAATTCTGAGCATGTCTAAGTGTAATATGATTGTGTATGAGTGGGTGAGCATGTTTAGATGATATACATTTCCCTCTAAAACAACTCTGTGTGGTAACGTTGTGTTATTATCTCATAGCGTGAATGTGCAGGTCACAACTTGTCCACCAGAGCGTTGTGGAGTTGTTGGATTGTGTATTTGATGAGTTTGATGAGGGAAACCAAGAAATCCCATAATGAGCCTCCGTAGCGTAGCTCTGAGCAGCTCATGGCTCTGCTCTGCTGCTCTAAAAATAGCTTGCACTGACAAATAAAGGTAATGAACCTACTGCTATGACTATAGGGATTATGGTGACTAAATGTTGAACTGTCCCTTTAACTGCTGTCCGTCCTGTAGCCGTCTGGCTGCCAAGTGGACGTAGAGTCGACGTAGAGTCTCTGGACGGACCGACCACCTGCTGCAGCGCTGTGCAAACACTTACAGCAGCTAATTATCTGCCACCTTTAATTATCTGAAGTTTGTTTTTCTTTCACTAATCATTTACAAACGGGCACTCGACCCCCCCCACACACACACACACACACACAGTAAAAACAAGAACCAGATTAGTTTCTGTTCAAGATGTTTTCATCTGGGTGTTTAAACCCCCTGCTCCACCTGTCCCAGCTCAGTCTTTACAATGAGGGTCCATTAATTAACATTAGTTAGTACATTATGAAGCGTTAATTAACTGTTTACAGATATATTAACAATCATTATTATGTATTACTTAGGATTAGGAAACACATTAATTAATGTAGCCTATTAGTAAGCTGTTAATTAATGGTAATGGTAAATGATTAAGTAATAATAAAAGTTGAATAATCTGGAAAAATGAAGAGACCACTTCAAAATGATGAGTTCCTCTGGTTTTACTATTCATAGCTACATGTGTTTGAGTCAAATGAACACTTTTGTTTCATTCTCTAACCTACTGACAACATTTCTTACCAAATTGGAAATAAAAAATATTGTCATTTACAGCATTTATTTATTTGCAGAAAATGGCAACAGGTCAAAATAACAAAAAAAAAAAAAAAAAATCTGGTGTTTTCAGATCTTACCATATAATGCAAAGAAAACAAGTTCATATTCATTTTAAAACAACACAACACTACTTTTTAAACTTAGGAAGAGTTTAGAAATCAAAATTGGTGAAATAATCCCAATTTTTAATCGCAATCTTTTATCTTTCTTCCTCATTAAATATGATTTTGCTTGTGTTGGAGTTCAATAGACACTGAATCGATGGAGAAGCTGGTTTATTAACAACATTTTGGACTCTGTCTCTTTATTTTTTCCAGAGCTTCTATATATATTAATGCTTCGTAATGTTCTAACTAAGGTTAATTAAGGGATTCTTATGGTGAAGTGTCTTTAGTCTTCACTCAGACTGAGACAGAGACTGAGACGGTCCGGTGTCGGTCGGTCGCTGTGTCTCATGCTCTGCTTCTGGAAACATGTCGGCGGCAGTCGGCCAACTTTGAAGTCGACGGCATTCCTCTGTGGGGGGGGTGAGGGGGGGGGGGGCGCTGGCAAACCTCCTCAGAGACACTCTCACCCCCTTACACAAACTTTAATTAACTTGTGTGTGCAAGTCTGAGTCTCCCAGCTTAACCTCTGACACGCTGCCTCTACCTGAGCACGCCGACACACAAAGGACCGCATCAAGACTAGATTAGCCAGCTCGCCATTGTCTCCTCTTCTTCTTGCTCGTCTTATTGGAAAACAGAACTCCTAGGAGGGGGGTGGGGGGGGGGCACGACAGACCACTCAGTCACTCAGTCAGTCAGTCAGTCAGTCAGTCAGAATCCATCCCAAAATCAAGAAGCACTTGAGCTTTACACAGACTGGAGGCCAAGGGCCATCTGGTAGTCCGCTCTGGACCGAGCCTTGTAAAAACCTCTCATGGTGAATAGAAGTGGAATTATGTTGGGCAAATCCCTAGGTTGTGAGTAGAGAGTTGTGTTGGTGTCTTTGTGTGTGTGTACGTGTGTGTGTGTGTCTGTCAGTGTGAGTGTGTGTGTGTGAGAGCTCTGTCTGGCTCCGCTGTGGCTGCCTGAAAGAGGTTTGGACACTTGGATAATTGCTTGGACCTGACGCCGACCATACACCCTGCTCCCCCTCACTAAACCATATCCGCTATATCAGCTTTATGCAAGGCTTTTTTTTTTGTGCCTCTGCCCTAACTGTAAATGTACGTGTGTGTGTGTCTGTGTGTGTGTGTGTGTGTCTGTGTGAGAGAGAGTGTGTGTTTGTGGTCAGGCAAACTATAGAGAAGAGTCATAAACCCTAGAAAGAAAGAAAGTCTCTTTGTGAGGCTGTGTGCGTGTTTCCAAACTACTCCTGACCTCACTTAGGATCCACTCAGCTGACCAGAGATTGTGTGTGTGTCTGTGTGTATGTGTGTGTACATGTGTGTGTGTGTGTGTGTGTGTGTGTGTGTGTCAGCAGCAGCGGGAAGTGGCTTTCGGGGAGGCAGCTTTACAACTGACACTGACAAGTCGTTTGGCACTCCAGTCCGAACCTTCCCCGTCTCGCCACTGTCCTTGAAATTGGATCAACACGACAGGATGTGTCTGCCCCTGTACGTGTGTGTGTGTGTCTGTGTCTGTGTGTGTCTGTGTCTGTGTGTGTCTGTGTGTGTGTGTGTGTGTGTGTGTGTGTGTGTGTGTGCATCTCTTCTCCTCCTCCTCTTCTTCTCCTTCTTCTTCTGTATTTCACTCCGTCCCGTCCTCTTTCTCTCTCCCTCCACATGAAAAACTCTGACTGATCTGATCCGTCCGCAGGTCAGTGGAGTGTTTCCTCTGCAGCGTATGTACTGTTCTCTCTCTCTGTGTGTGTGTCTGTGTGTGTGTGTGTGTGTGTGTGTGTGTGTGTGTGTTTGTGTGTGAGACTCACTCCCATCCCATAAAACCAGGCTGGTCTTTTCCAAGCACTTACAGATAATCCCCCACAATTAGCCACAAAAGGCAGCAGAGCCACTTTGATCAGCGCGGGGCAATGTGGAACTCCTCAGAGATACGTCGCTATCTGTCTCTCCTCCGCTGCGCCGTCGCACTTTAACACACTGATACTACACAACACAACACACACAACACACTGCATCTGTTAGCAGGAGGAGGAGGAGGAGGGGGATGCTCCATCTCTCTCTCTCTGTCTTTATTTCCTCCCCCCCTTTCTCTCTCTTTTCTTTTTTCTTCTCCTCTGTAGGATGAAACGTGGCCCTTTTAATGTCAGGCAGTTTGGGGTTTGTGATTACAGCATGTTCGGCCGTTTGTTTATGGGTTGAGTTACTGTTACTGAGAGGAGAAGCCAGGCCACACAGATATCTGGAGGAGGAGGAGGAGGAGGAGGAGGAAGAGGAGGAGGAGGAGGAGGAGGAGGAGGAGGAAGAGGAGGAGGAGGAGGAGAGATGAAAGAGGGTGTGATGGAGCGCAGCAGTAAAAAGATGTTTCAACAGTTGTCTCTTAAAATGACGTCATTGTAACGTAAATAACCAGCGTCATGTGACTGAAGCTTCCTGTTTGTTTTTTATTTTTCATTTTTTCACCTTTATTTATTCAGGGAAGGTCAATTGAGGGCGAACTCTCTTTTTCAATGACGCCACGATTATACAAAAACACACTTATACAATATAAATCATACACTGCAAAAACTCAAATATCTTACCAAGAATATTTGTCTTATTTCTAGTCAAAACTAATCAAATTCTACTCAAAATAAGAAACATCACATAAAAAGCAGCTTGTTTTTAGACACTTTTTACTTCTTTCAAGCAGATTTTCACTTGAAATAAGTAGAAAAATCTGATAGTGGAGCAAGTTTTTCTTTCTTATTACAAGCACACAAAAAAACTTGCTTTCACTGGCAGATTTTTCTACTTATTTCAAGTGAAAATTAGTTTGAAACAAGTGAAAATTATCTAAAAACAAGTTAATTTTTAGGTGATGAGTCTTATTTTAAGTGGAAAGAGATTAGTTTTGACTAGAAATGAGACATTTTCACAAGAAATAAGACAAATATTCTTGGCAAGATTTTGAGTTTTTGCAGTGTAATCAACAATTACATACAGGCTGTAGAACATAGTAAGTTTTTGAAGCTATCTAAAGAAATAAGATGATCCCGTTTCAGACGGCTTTGTAGGTTATTCCACATAGAACTGAAAGGCAGTTCTTCCCTAATTCTGTCCTGATACTGGGAATTTGTAAAACCAAGGTTTCTTGCGAACGCGTGTGCAAGTTACAGTGAGATTAAGCTGGTAAGATGAAAAAGCAGGTTTATGTGCTTGTAAAGAAGAAAAACTTGCTCCACTATCAGATTTTTCTACTCATTTCAAGTGAAAATCTGCTTGAAAGAAGTAAAAATGATCTAAAAACAAGTTATTTTTTATGTGATGAGTCTTATATTTTAAGTAGAATGAGATTTGTTTTGACTAGAAATTAAATTTTGACTAGAAATAAGACAAATGTTCCCGGTAAGATAGTTTTTGCAGTGTACGCTGAAGGATGGCCATCCAACCTCGTTATAAAGAATAAAGAACACAGTGATGGTTCAGAATGAAGAGCAGGATGATGAAGAGCATCAAGGGGGTTTCAGTTTTATACTGTAAATATAAAAACTTCTTCTTCCCTCTGAGTGTCGTCTTTAAGCCGCTGCAGGATGTCGACACTCAGACCAGGAGACGACTGTTGTTTGTTTGTGTAGTTGGAGTTACACAAAAGTCTGCACACTGTAAAACACAAACAGAGAGAAACAAATAAAAACATTTAGAGCCGAGGTTTGACTAAAAATCACATGAAAATGTTGTTTATTGAAAGTTATTTGAATCTGTAAAGTGTGCACATGCAGACACACACACACACACACACACACACACACGACAGACAACAAATACACAATAATTAAAATCACATTGTGTGACTAGAACAGAAATAAACACAGTCATCACATTAGTTTCTCGTAAATTTTCTGGATAAAAAAAAACTGCAAAGCTGAGTCAGAAAAAGTTTCCACACATGATGCTGATTATTAACATATTTAAAACAAAACTCAACAAAAACAACACATTTTAATATTCATTTTATTTTATTTATTTGATTAGGACATTGCACATTAATCAACATGTCAATGTAAATGTGCCAGAGTTAGCATAGATGCTAATTCACATCCGTCGTACTGAGGCAAGTCAAGAACATACAAACAATATACCAACATACAAATAGATCAAACACAGTTTTAATCAAATCAAATCAATCAATCAGATTTTATTTGTACAGCCCTTTACAGTAGCCAGACGGTACCACAGTGCTTTACATCAAAGCAATAAAATAATACATAAAAACACAAGAAATGCCACAGTGCTGCAAGAAGACACAAGAGAGTGCTGCTAGTGCTGCAGGGTGTTAAAGGCCCTCTAAAGGTGCATACTGTAAAATACAAACAGTCAAAATAAGTAAGAGCAGGACTTCCCTAGTCAGAGTTAAAGGCTAATCTAAAAAAGTGCATCTT